>NW_027223338.1:747532-983591 GCF_030449975.1 Polyergus mexicanus | reverse complement strand
AAGCAGTGGTATCAACGCAGAGTACTATTTTCGCAAGACGTGCAAAAAATATTTCCATGACCGCTTTTTGTAAGACGAAAGAAATATTCGCGGTTTTCCTCGATTCGCGGCTTTCTATGAGGAAAATTAAACTGCAAAACTTGTCGCAGAGAGATTGATGAACAAATGGAATGGCTTAATCACGAATACTTAGAATTCTCGCTTGTTTGATAATAATAAGCGAATAAAAAAAAAAAATGAGAAGATTGTCTTCGATGGTCCTCCTCTTGAAATGTTGATTTAGTCCCGCTTGTTTTTCAGTTACGTACGACTTGCGTGTATACATATATACATGTGTATAAACGCGATGACGGCTCTAAATCCTTCGATCTCGCTTTTATTTCAATTATGTGTTTTCACGCACGCCTTCTCAAGAGTTCTCCACGTTCAAACGGCGATTAACGGTATACGGAAAAGAATTTTCACCGTTTGTGCCGTTGCATGGCGCATACATTCTCCGTGACTTTAAATCGTCGAAGGTATCGACGAGGTCGCGCACGAGGAAGGAATAGCGATCGACTTGGTTGTTGACTAGGTGAATGGATAGGTGGGCCTGACAGATAATGGCAGGCTGTCAAGCTGTCGTTTCTATAAAGCTAGAGATCAAGCGAAGATATCCTTTCTAACGTGACTCGTGGAATTTAAGGGATGATACGGCAAAATCCTGATCGGAAAATTCTTAAAAGAGGCAGAGGAGGACTTTTTCAATATCGTTCCTCTCTTCTCGTCACGCTATCGTATTGTACGGATGCTCCTTCACCGAAAAGGCGAGGGCACTCTTCGGCGAGATACATATTATGTATGTCGAAGCACGTGCGTGCGTACGTGATTGCACGTGGGCGCATCGACCGCGGAATAGAAAACGCGGGATCGAAGGTTCATTCGCCAAAAGGGGAAGGGAAACTGTTGCCGCGTGTAAGACTAAACGGAAATGTTCATCGCTTGCGAAGATCTTTTTGTCACAAAATTGTAAAAGTTGTAGATATTTCTCTTGTAACATTTGTAACATGTTGTTCTTCTAAATGTTAGAAAACGCGATTCTCATGAGATTCGTATATATATATCTAATAATCTAATATCAATATATCCTACATGTCTCATTATAGATAAAGAAAGTCTTGTTTCGCGAGTTACAAAACGTCATCGCGCATTCAAAGTGACCGGTAATCAAATGCAGTGAAAGTAAAGTCGTGCAAAAATTTCCTCGCGCCAGCGATTTATGGGCGAAGGAATTGTAAAAAAATGCATATTGATAGTGGTAAAACAAGTGACAAGTAATGGGATAACAAGTCTATAAATAAGTGCTGTAACGCGATCTAAGTCCAATAAGAAGCGAGTATCGGCGGGTAGTGCGCAAATGATTTCTGTGTAAACAAATGGATTAATCCGTTATAATCTAAGATGTTTTCTTTACAGATTATAATCCACTCTTTTTAATCGTAAAAAAAATATATATATATATAATATAGATAATATAATTGTTTTAAATAAACCGATTAGATATATTTTTATGTATGGAATGAAATCACCCTTTGCGTTCGTAATTACAAAAATTATGTTAATCAAAAGCTTACAGTTTATTAAGCTTCTCGGATAATATCGGATTCATAACGTAAAATATGCGACAATTGTTTGCAATTACAGGTGGCCGATTACCGCAACGATGGGTGTTCGCATTAATGGGATTTCTGGCAATCCTGAACGCATATACTATGAGAGTCTGTCTCTCGATCACTATTACGGAAATGGCATATCCAATACATGTCAATTACACAGACGATACCTGTCCGTTTAATACATCGGACAATAAAAACGAAAATGACGCAAAAGATGCCCAACGCTACGACTGGGATGAACATACTCAAGTATGTATGTGAAAGATACTTTGCTCAAATTTAATGTGTGTGAGAGATTATTTTTTATAAAGCTACTTATTTTAGAGATCTCGCTGTTATAATTATTTATATCTTACCTTTAATAACCATTTTCTTCATCTTTTGATTCTAGGGTCTCATTCTCTCATCGTTCTACTGGGGTTACGTTCTTACGCATCTGCCAGGAGGAATACTGGCCGAGAAGTTCGGTGGCAAATATTCCCTCGGTCTTGGTATTCTCTCGACAGCGATCTTCACCCTGTTAACACCGGTGGTAGTCGATTGGGGCGATTGGATCGGCCTGATGGTATTGCGGATCTTCATGGGCCTCGGCGAGGGCACGACCTTTCCAGCGTTGAACGCTATGTTGGCACAATGGACGCCACCGGAGGAGAGATCGATGATCGGATCGATGGTGTTTGCCGGTGCCCAGCTCGGCACAGTATTGGCCAACCTATTATCCGGACTGATCCTACACTCCTACAGCTGGCCAGCAGTTTTCTACGTGTTCGGCGGAATCGGCGTGCTGTGGTTCCTCGTATGGGTGCTGATTTGCTACAACAATCCGTATGAGCATCCGTTTATTTCTGAACGCGAGATGAAATACTTGCACGAAAGTATGAACGAGCACACCCACACGAAACCGCCGCCCGTACCTTGGCGCCATATGCTGCTCTCGGCGCCGATCTGGGCGCTGATCGCCGCCCAAGTCGGTCACGACTGGGGTTTCTTCACCTTGGTCACCGATCTTCCTAAATACATGAGCAGCGTGCTTCGCTATTCTATCAAGAACAACGGTTTGGTTTCGTCGTTGCCCTACCTCGTTATGTGGTTCTGCAGCATAGCAACATCCTGGCTGGCCGATTGGATAATTACCAAGGGCATCATGTCACGCACCAATGTACGAAAACTCGGTACCACTATCGCTTCCCTGGGCCCAGGTGCCTTCATCATCGGCGCCTCGTACGGTTCGTGCGATAGAACGTTGGTGGTGGCTATGTTCACCATCGGCATGGCTATGATGGGTATGTATAATTCTGCTCGGTATATTACGACTTACAATTTACGCGCGAATCATCTTTGACTCATTTTTTCTCTCACAGGCACCTTCTATCCCGGGATGAAAGTCAACGGGCTGGATCTTAGTCCCAATTACTCCGGCACTTTGATGGCGCTGGTAAACGGGATGGGTGCCTTTACCGGTATAATCACGCCATACATTGTCGGCGTGTTGGCGCCCGAACAAACACTCACCCAATGGCGGCTTGTCTTCTGGATCGTCCTGAGTTTCTTCATCGTGACGAATATAATCTTCATCCTGTATGCCAGCGGTGAGGTTCAATACTGGAACGATCCTGAGTTCGTTATACGAGATCGGGAGGAGAGGCGGCTGCGTAAGGAGACGGGCGAGCAGACGTCTCCGAAGAAATCATGAAAGCCTTGTTCTTGGCGCAGTGCCCCACAAAGTTGAACGCTATTAAGCGTTTAATGAAACAGTCAAGCTTTTCTTCCGAAAAAAGAGATCTCGCACAGATATCCTAGATATCGGTTTTTTTTTTGTCCCCCGACAAGCGCAAGTTTCGTCTTATCGTTTCTTCACGTTCTTCGACAAGGATTTCATATCGCATCCGCATGACGATGAAATGATAGATGAAAAAGACGTTCACTCTCGCACATAATCCTTGAATAATAATTCAAGCGTTAAGTTCGCACGGCTCTGGACGCCGCGAATTGTGAATATGTATTATTCATCGCAACGCGACTTTTACGCAAGTACGCAGATTTTGTAGTGAAAGGAGGAATTGTAAATTGAAGACGATGGACAAATAATCCTATATATATATACAATATATATATTGCGGATTTTATATAAGATAAAAAGAGATTAAATAAATTTATAGTTAAGTTTAATTTAATTAATTAAAATAATATGTTAATTGTATACACAAATCGCCAATATATCATCATTTCGCTATCGTCGCGAAGATAAATTAAAATATAATCGAATTCTTCGGAAATCTCTAAAAATTCTTAGGATAATCTTATTGTGAAAGAGAAAATTAATCATATATATTGGTCAAGTATCATATATATTGAGCCATTTAATCATATCAGATGCGGCTACTATCCAATTGCCCAGAATACATAAACGAAAACAGCTGGTCTCAGAAATAAACATACATTTGATTACTTTGTCAATTCTCCAACAGTTTTATGTTTCACTTTATAAATTTCATTTGATATGCAACGTACATAATAAATATATAATTTTATTTTATCATACATGAAATACAATATAAAATGTATTATTCCACATTATTGATTAAACAATTTAAATGCCGGCAAAGGTTGTCTGTTTGGAGACTCGTTAAAAAACTACATAATATGCGTTTTTTCTTTTCTTTCTTCGTAATCACATCGCGTTACACGTAACTATAGATGCTCGAATTCCATTTGTGGTATTATTATAATTCAAAGTTGTTATCACTGTGCAAAAATGCACTTTATAAAAGTGTGTGATAATTCGCGCATCTCTTTTTAATATCGATTTATTCAACTTGAGTTTTACACACACACACACACACACAAACTATCCGTACTATTTATAAGAAACAGATTGTAATTCTGAGACCAACTTACTGTTTAATAAATTTCATAGATTATATTCGCAGAATAGATATCTGAAATGTATAAATGATGCCGACTCATGTTCTCATTGCATACTTCGCAAAAAAAAGAAAGAAAAAAAAAGCGTATATCTTATAAAAATATGCAACAAGATATATCTATTCATCGATAATCCGCGCGCATTTCAAGAACCTGTTCTGTGAAATCCAGATCGATCCAGTTACATTATCACTATCTATTATCACTCTTTCAACTGTTCTGCATTAACATAACATTTTAATAAAATTTAGATACTCTGATAACACGCCGAAGATATTTAAATTAAAAACAGTTAAAACACAAAAAGCGTATCATATAAAAATATAAATGCAAATTAAAGATTTTACTTTGATAAAATTATGACGAATTTATAATGTACAAAATTATCAAAATTTTTCATTTGAAGAGACAAGTGTTTAATATTTTTTATACCCGACAACGAAATTGTAAAAAAGAAAAAAGAAGACAATAAAAACAGCGCATCTCGGTATTTGAAGAAAATCAGCCGAGATACTTCTATGTAAATATAAATTGAAAACCAATTAATTATACATAGATATTCGATTTAGATATCACGCGAGCATAAGAAATCGTTCTATTTGATTATCATTCAGCGATTAATGTCATTAAATATTTGGTTCAGTTTTATGACTGGTTTTCGTTGTCATTGTTCTTTTGGGAGCGATATAGATCCAAATAAAATATATGTGATAAAAGTTAATTAGATATGAAAGTTACATAATACCGAGTGAAAAGGCATCTGAATGATCTTTTTTATATTATCAAACTTGTATATAAAATTATATAATATTTTAAAAGATTAGATAATTTTTTGTTCTTGTATCGCATTCATGTTTCTATTATATCGTTCTTATAATATTCGATTTCGTGATACTTGCATGATGTAATTGAAATTATAGAACATATCGCGTGCATTGTTACCGTAATGATGGCCAGATAGTACAACAGTCATTCGCTATAATTACGCGCTGCCAGATTTTTAAACGAGCTTTATGCAGACGGTATTTTAATAAGCGTCAATTAGTCGATGTATCTAGGGAGCAATATTTTCCTACGAGGAATATGGCGTGATGATATTCAAAAATGCGTCTCACCGCAACTCCAAACATATCGTACCATGTGTGTGAATAATTAAATCCATAACGCTCTTCCAACGCGTATGTTTTACGCAGATGGACATAATTTTCGCGTAGATTGCGTATAGATGTACAGCTTTTGTATTTTCTTCCTCTTCTTCCTTTCTTTGAAATCTGAAAAATATATATTTACATAAAAATATATAATATAAACAGAAAAAAAAGGAAGAAAAAAGGAAAAAGAGAAAAAAGCCGGAGTTTTTTATATTAAAGAATTTAGTTTTCCTTCTTCAAATAAAAGAATTTAGGTTGTTTTCCGAGAGCAGCTTTAAATGTATTTCTGACAATATTTTAAATAAAAATATTGTAAAAATCAATGATTTCCTTTCGTTTTCTTTCTCTTTCATTTGCTTTTGTATAAGATCAAATAATAATCTATAATAATCATGCAAATATATAAATATAAGAAAAAAAAAAAAAAATTGAAATCTCTAAAGAATTATGTCGATGCTACAGAATTAGTGATAAAAATACGAATCATAAAAGAGATATGAAATATATATATAGTTTACAAATCAAGGCTTTCTTGTCAATCTCGATATTACTTGAATTTAAATTTGCAATATACATATATGTATTACGTTTCGCTTTTGTGTCTTGTAACAATTAGAATTACCTTTTATCGGGAACTTTATTACGAACGTAAGAAAAAGCGGTTATCCGTATGATAGCTATCCTTTAGCAGAGGAGAAGAGGAGAAGCCTGAGACGAGCCACGCCGCCGTTTTTCGTAAGGCGCTTTTTCTAACTGACAGCGCCATCTATTTTAGAGCCGGCGAAACTACATGGCCAGCTTCACTTTGCCGTGCCACGGTAAAACGACCGATTGGTGCATGTCTGTGCTAAATATAGTATACGGTGAAATATTATAGATTTTATTAATGTTTTATTAGCTGTGCGTAATGTTTTGCCATTCTAATATATATTACGGATAGCGATAATAAGTTTTTATTGAAGTATTTTTATGTATATGCGTATGTGATATAAAAAAAAAAAAAAAATAATAATTTTAATTAATTTCTTAGCCTACAAAAAGTAGGATTGGTAGAATTATCTATATTAGGACTATTTTAACTTAGGATAGTCATTTAATTCCTTAAGTATTTAATTCCTTAAAATTCTTAAGAAAAAGGTAGGATCTAAAGCTAGGATCTAAAGGTAGGGATCTAAAGGTAGGATCCTTTTTAAGAAAATTAAAAAGTAAAAATTAATTATAAAAGATTGGTAAAAAAATTAATAATTTTAATTTTTCTAGAATTTAAATTTAAAAAATTAATTAGTAAAAGAATTAAAATTAATTATAAAAAGATTTCAAAAATAACACACATGCTACACATGCCTTTTTTTATAAATAAAAAAATGTAATACAAGTGTATTACATTTTATTTTATATATTTAAACTTGTATGTATATTTGTTATATTGTTATATAAAATTATAATGTTGAACTCTTAAAGTAAATGCTATCAATTATCTACATTATTGGATATATCAGATATATTTTTTTGATACTGACAGCATTATTAATTGTAAATTGTATTCCAATTATGATTTTACGATAAATGTGAAAAAATTAATTAACTATCAATAATGGAAACTCTTTAAAAAAACAAAATAATAATAATAATAGAATACGTTTAAAACTACAGAAAAATATAATTATACAATTGCGCTTGTATAAATAATTTATCTACAATAGCTTTTAATATCCATCGGTGCGCATCCAACTGAATTCATAAATAAAAAAAATTTTAAAAATAATATATATATATTTTTATACATTTATTTATTTATTTATTCATTCATTTATATATTTATATATTAATATACGTATGTAATATGATGAGTCATGGGCGTGTGTGTGTGTATGATACCAGCTTTATGCGGCGCCTACAATAGAAATTTTAAGCTCTAATGCGGCGTCTACAATAGAGATTTTAAGCCCTAAGTCTTAAGAAATTCACCAATCACAGTCAATTATGAAAAGAATACTCGACTGTGATTGGTCAATTTCTTAAGGTTTAGGACTTAAAATCTCTACTGTAGACGCCGCATTAGCCTTAAAAAATTGACTAATCACAGTCGAGTATTCTTCTCATACTTGACTGTGATTGGTCAATTTTTTAAGCCTTAAGCGGGGAGCACACACTTTTGCATAAACGCATAATCGTAAACATAAGGAAATTGATTGGTCCATTTCCTTATGCATAAGAAGATGGACGAATCAAATTCCTTATGCGCTTATGTAAAAGTGTGTGCTCCCCGCTTTAGGGCTTAAAATCTCTATTGTAAACGCCGCATAAAGAATATTATATTCGTCGTACGATATGTTCGTCGAACATCGCGATTTGCTGTCGAATAGAAAATCCCCGAAAGTTTTCTTTTTGACAGCCAATCGCGCGTGTGACATTTGTGTTTATGTACATTTTCTGCTGGAGAGCGCCCTGTGATTGGCCGATCGCTTCGAAACATTGGTAGCGCGCTTCGTGCAAATCCGCTCGAATAGATGGCATTGCCGCGCCGGAAGCTGCACGTGCCGCTCTGAACATTGCCGAACCGGAAGTCGAGCAGCCGCGTGACGCAATCATTTTACTCTCCGTGCCGAAGCCGAGTCCCGCGCGTTCTCTCCTAGTGTTCGATCGTGTCTAGTCATATTATTTGTCGTATCGTCATTGCGTTCGACTTCACGTCAATATGAACGGCATCGTGAGGAGCGCGGTACGCGCCTCGGCTCTACGCGGCGTGCTCAAGTCGTCGTCGATGACGTCGTCAACCGGTCAACCCGCCAGAGCCTTGTGGAACATGTGCGAGAGTCGGCGAACCGCCGAAGTCGCGCCGTTCGTCTCGTTCAAGTTGCACGACTTCCACGCCCGCAGGTGTTACAGCAGATCGCACACGAAAGGTATTGACCCGCCTACGACTGTGTCCTCGGATAAATCGTCCATTAATTGAAGGATCTTTGAGATCCGATCGGACTCGCGGACGGTCGTCCATATTTGCCGCGTTGCGAATAAAATCGTTTAGCTTGCATGTAAAATGTGTGAATTGATCAAGATCGATAAACTCGTGACATGAATCGATCAACGATTAATAAATTTAATTGGGGGCCCTATTGGATTTAATTCTTTATATTTTTTTTTAAATGAACCTATAATTAATATTTTTGTAATGTAATATTTACTGTTTTGTTTCAATATATTTGTAAGTGTTGGTTAGCTTCTTGAAAAGATTTCTAAGTTTCTTGCATTATTTTGAAAATGCAAATTTGCTTTGCGCGCTTAAAAAATTTAATCATCTTTCAATAAGATTGAGATTGTACCAAATTTATTTTGTTTAATACAGAAATATATCTAAATTTTGTTACACGATGTTCATGTCGCATTGATCACAAAAATTTATGGATATTCTTATTCTTATCTTTTATTAGTTACGTTCTTTTTATTTTATCAGCGGAGAAAGAATTAGTGGAATTTCTTGCGGAGGAAATAGTAGCGGAGAAAAAAGCACAGAAGTTAAAGACAATCCCAACTACTTTAGATGGATTCACAGTATCCCTTAATGGTGCGGAGGTTAATCTTGAAAAGAAAGAAGACACTGATACGTAAGACTCCTTTTACCATATTTGATATATATATTTAGATTTGAAACATAGACTCATTTAATCAATATTTCTCCTCAGTATTCGTATTTCCTTTAATGTAAACCATACGGTGGATGCCGATGCTGAAGCAGATGTTGATCCTCGTCAAGATGATGTGGAGATCGGTGAAATGAAGAGCAAGCCGACGTTCACAGTAGATATAATTAGAGACTATCGGACTTTGGGCTTCACATGTTCCTTTAATACCCAACCTGGCGCGTCAGGCGCCGATGATAGCTACAGTATGTACATCTGCTGTAATAAATTTATTTTTATTTTATTCCAAAGTGTTGAGTACAGGATGACTTCTGTTTTGGTTATCTTGATAATTATTCTTTGGTATATAAAAACACTTTCATGTATATATATCGTGTCCATGATATCACCGATGAAAATTTGAAAGTGTGACACTATTAATTTATTATATATGTTTCCTAATTTTCTTGATTTTTTAATATTCTTATATATTCTTATATAAATATATATTTTATTACAGATGATATATTTGGCATCGATGAAATCACATTGTACGAGGGAGAACATAGTGAGAGAGTATACTCTGTAGCTGGTGAGATTCTTGATGGTGTAAGTATTATTACTCTAATACGAGACATCTACTCTTTATTATGAGATTTATATTTAAAAATAATTGTCATGAATAATTAAATACACATTAATAATTAATCTTACGTAATAATAAATATTTAATATTTTGAATCAATGTGGAATACAAAGCACCCTATATAACAATTGCTTCGTTTATAAATCTTTAGGTAATAGATGTTCTTAATAAAGTTAGAGATCGAAGCTATAAACATCATTTCTTGTCACGATGTATTGAAATAACAATTACATGTATGCTTCGTATCTTAACTCTTCAATTGCTATTAATATCTTTCATTAATTCTCTTTATTTTAATCATATTAATCGTGACATTTCCATAGCCGTTTATAATTATATATATTCAGTTTTTTTATGATTAGGATAAATCAGATAATTGAGCCATTGTTTACTTTGCAGTATCTGTATGATCTACTGATGAACTATCTTGAGGAGAAAGGCATTTCAAACGAATTTGCAGATAAGCTAATTGATTTAAGTACATCCTATGAACATACTGCATATGTCAGTTTGTTGGAAGGTTTATCAAAGTTCACTTCGGGAAAGTAATTTTAGGAATTTAATGTTAAGGCATTTCTTGCGATTTACGACATCATAGTTGTATGCTTAAGAATTGTTAATGAATGTATTGATATTCAAATGAAATAAAAAACACTACATTAATCTTTTTTTCTTTTAGGCGAAGAGGAAATAAAATTTTTTTTTGCATAGATTAACAGTATTATGTAAATATATATTTCAGGGTATCATATAATTTTTTATACTCTTTATTCCTTCAGTTTCCACTCATTTCAATGATGAAGCGCGAAATGAAAATATCGTGTACAGTAAAATATATGACTTCTCTTTGTTCTAACATTATGAGATAAGAGAAATTAATTATTCAAGTTTTATTGTATACATTCATTATTATATTTATTATTAATAATACATTATTCCACAAATAACTAGTTAGATTTATTTTGTTTTGATCATTTCTGAGAAGCTTATAGCGAGAGGGGAGAAAAAAAACGACCTTTTTTCAGAAGTTCTGAACTTACATATGTAAAATGTAAATAATAAAAAAAAGAAAAAGTCAAGAAGAGGAAAGGAGAGGGGCCATCGGTTCCAGGATTCGCTGTCGATGCGATCGCAGCGGGGTGGAAAGATGGACCAAAATGGTCGCGATCAGACGCAATTAGGTGAAGGAAAACTCGCGAAGACGGCGAGTAATGACGTAGAGAGTCAGCTGCGACGAAGTGGCAGTGTCCCGAATGCCCGTCCACCGTGATCGTTGTCATCGTGCGAGACCTGGTGAGAATGTCGTGTCGCGATCCCGACAATCTGATGGTGAGCACGAGCGACGATGACGAGAGGTTCGACTACCTGTTCAAGATCGTCCTGATCGGTGACTGTGGCACGGGCAAGACCTGCGTGGTCCAGCGCTTCAGATCCGGCACGTTCGTCGAACGCCATGGCAACACCATCGGGGTCGACTTTACCATGAAGACCGTGCTCATAGACGGCAAGAGAGTCAAGGTGCGAGACATTCGCGGCGCCAGATTAACCTTGAAGTCATCCTCAGATACGACGTTTGATCTGATATTTGACTATCTGAATCTGTTAGTTAGTTAGTTTCTTTTTCGCTTCAAATGCGAATTTACGGATGTGTATCAGCGTTTTTTTGGCGGGAAAAGAAAACAATTTAGCACAATAACAAACAAAGTCATTGGAACTGTCTCTTTTAACTCCATTTTTAAAAAAGAGTTGGAAACAAATTGTTAATTTATTTCAACGGAAATCTCTGCGACAAATCTAGCTATAGGTTTTTTTTTTTTTAGACAAACTTTATACTCTATTTTATCTTAGACTCTTAATTCAATTAAAAATCCTCAGCAATATTAATATATTGCTTTGGAAATGTTAAAGAAACTTATTTTTTGCAAGACGATATAATGCATATGTCTACAATGCTCTACATAAAATATCTTTGTAACTAATTGACGAAACATACATCTGATAAACTTCCCTGTAGATAAAACAATCTCGATGACTCTGTTTGTTTTTACTTGTATTCAATGATGATTGCTGAAGTTTAATCTGTTATTGACAGCTACAAATTTGGGATACCGCGGGACAAGAAAGATTCCGAACGATAACTCAAAGTTACTATAGATGTGCAAATGGGGTAATTGTAGGTATGTAAACAGATCGTAATACACAGCCGTACAAAATATTTAATTTATATAATTTTTTTAATAATTACTTTGATAAATAATTAATGAGAATCATATTATATATTTTTGTTTGCGATAGAATTATCAGTTTTTTTCGTATTTTCGTATGGCTTTTTCTCTGTTATTGAAAAATAAGGTATGTGTCATCTTTCTAAAAGTAAATATTTTGTGAACATTTTAGTTTACGATATTACAAAACGATCAACATTTTTAAGTTTGCAACGTTGGGTGGAAGAAGTCCGGAGATATTCGTCCTCGCATGTACTATTAGTGTTAGTTGGTATGATCATTTTACATGCATTACAACATATTGACATACTGCAATGATATCTCTGTTATTATTATTGCGCATTTCTCGCTTTGTAGGTAACAAGTGCGACTTGGAAGATCTGCGGGAAGTAGAGAAGGCAGAGGCCGAAGCTTTACGCGAATATCTGCCTGAAGTTGTGCACGTAGTGGAGACCTCAGCCAAAGATAATACAAATATAGATTCTATATTTTTCTATCTGGCATCTGAACTTAAGGTAAATCTCTATCTTTTATATAATTTTGTTACAAATTAAATATACTATCTTTGTTTTCTTATTCATGGCTACATTACACTTTTAGAGACGACACGATAACCGTCAGATTAGCGCGAGCGAGAATGATGTAGTGAAACTCGGTGCCGGACGAGATCTGTCTTCTTGTTCAGGCTGTTCAGGCTACAAAATATTTTAAACCGTTTATATTTTTTTTCTATCGAGGCGCACTGTTTCTGAATGACAGATATTCATGAAATAACATTTGTCCTAGTGATAAAATAAAAGGTAGTCAACGAAGGAATATTTATTTGTTGATAAATTCTATTATAATATAAATTTTACTTTGTTTTTAAAATAGAAATTAAAAAATTAGGAATCAGAATATAAAAAAGGATTGTTTACATATTAGAAAATATTAGTGTAGACTTTTTACAAAAATTTCACTGCCTTTTATTTTATTTATAGCTATACACAATAAATTAATATATTTCCAGAAACTAGAACAATCAATGTCATTCTATCAATATAGAAGAAAGAAGTTTATATACAATATATGCCAAATTTTCAAGATATTCTACTTTTATTTGCGTAGAATAGAATGGACATTGGCTCTTCTAGTTCCAGAGAATACGCGAATCTCACGATAATGATATAATACTTAAAATATAAGGTGGCTCATTTTTGCTCTAGAAACTCATTGTTCCAACAACAGTACATTTGTATATTTTTATATTTAATTTAACAAACACAGGTACAAATTTATACACACGCACATACATACTGATACTTCACAAATACTGTGGCGATCTGAAGAAATCCTAGATATCCTTGTGCCTTAAAAATTCGTAGTGAATGTCACACGTTATCGTATAATGAGTGCATAGACATACGCGAAATGTAATCGAGAAGATTATGGGAGATTTAAATTGTGAGTGGTGACTCAATTCTTTTCTTTTTTATTTATTTTATTTATTTATACGCGTGAATGTGTGTTATGGCGAATGCAAAGGTTTAACTTCTCGGTCGCTGAGCACCCGTTCGAATTGCGAGGCTGTAAATATTAATCTTTAGTCGCATTCTCAGTTCGTGTTTCACGCTGAGAGATAGTTGTTTCATTCTTAGCCTTTGATCAATTTAAATGATGCACTTGGCGCTATGAGAAGAGCGCATTGAGAATGCAGATATAGAATACGTCTCGTGACTAAACGGACGGATTATGTTATAAATGAACGAACAAATTTAACGAATCTCTAATAATAATATTTTCATACAAACAAGTGTACAATTTTTCAATATATTTACATATATTGCACATAAGAGAATGTGCGTATTATAATACTCGTTGCGAATCAGAATTATTATTTTATATATAAAAGTAACTTCGATGTACATAATCCAGGAGGATATAAATCTCCATTATCTTATGCGTAAACATTGCCAAAAACGTACGAAAAGTGTTCTCACAATTTAAGATCTTTATTAATTTGCATAAATGTTATGTATCTGTTTCTCTCATAGGTCTTATGACATAAAAATATTTCCCTAAGACACAACAAGAATTCTTTCACTATTAATTAGGTAAAATCGTCATTTGATTTAAGCGCGAAAAAAGAATATTGTGTAAAATATAAATTTATATCATATCTTAATATTATAATTTTGTGTTGAAATAATATACAAAGTAAATGGTGTAAAGAGAACAGTCGTATGAAATATAATTAAAACTCTATTGTATTATATATGAATGATACAATTGGAAAATATATTTTTTATTAAAAAATACATATAGTATGCAGTATAATAATTTGTTGTATGATTTTTATAGCAAACTTTATTATATTACGCTTAATACATTTAAATTAAAACATTGCGTATATCATACTGGTTGCATTCGGGGAGCACGTTTTTAATGCGTAGCATATTTTCCCGAACGCAGTCACTGTTGAAGTTTTATAATTCGTAATAAAGCTTTTTTTGTACTTGTAGCAAGTCTTTTAAAAATTGATCGCTATCAATCAATCTATTAGCTTCAGCTTTGCCACAATTGATAAACATTGCGCGATTGATTCCACAAAAATTATTTATATTATTTTACGCATAAACAATAATTCTCTCGACATAATTCTCGATTGTATGTTAAAAAGATATTTATCACAGTGAAGAGAGATTCTAATCGTCGATTTCAATATTTTTTGAGCAAAGCATAAATAAATTTTTTTGTTATTTATTTACACGACTCTCGTTTCAAAGTCTCAATTCCTTTATTGCGTTCAGAATAATTAGCAGTAATTATCATTCGGCTGATATGAAAATGTACATTAATAATTCATAAAATTGTATTTATTTCAGCGTAAACAAACATACTATATGTAACTACCACATATGTATATAAATAACATTATAAGGCCGTACATCATAAATTGTAAATATAAGGCCGTATATACACGCGCGCATCGTGTAAATTCTCAGCATATAGAATACTAACTATAATAATAATATTTATTTGGTGTTATGTTAAAATAATATTTCATTGCAGAATCAACGGGCGTATAAAATAAGGGAAACGAGGTAGAAAAGACATAATTCAGCTCAACATAGTGTATAGATACTTAACAAGATTGATCGCAAATAAACAACAAACTGATATATAGATATATAAACTGAGAAAAATAATCTCCGTTTAATGAATTATTATATATATATATTAAAGTTTAAATTAAATATCATTTATAAAATTTAAATATCATTATAAGCCAAGGTTTTTATATAACAATTCTGCTCTACCAGCTTACTTACTTGTACATTTATATATGTATATCCTTAAACGCTGAAAATAGCATCCGAGCACATAAATATATAAAAAATTTCTTGAATCTTTTTTCTTTATTATATGTAAGAATAATCTGTATAAGGCACTTTGCGCAATGCTGCTTTCTATGTCAATGCAAATATATCATTGATTTATAAAAACATAAGTATTAACAAATTACAACATGATAAATAAGCTTCGGCTTATTATAGATTATATTTGAATTGTATAGATTATATATGAATTGTATAGATTTGAAAGTATATTCGCGTAATTGACGATGTAAGGAACGTTGACATTGCATAAAAGTTTGACTCTGCGTAAATTAGCGAACAAGATGAGCGGATAATTTTCTTTCTCGAAATGTTTTTCATGAAAATTACATAAAACAACGCCTAAGAAATTCTTTTAACGACTTGTTCTACGCAACATATATATATATATAACAAGCTCTGCGTTAATTATATTTCTAAAGAATATTACATGATCTCGATTGCTATCATGTATTGCACTCTTCTCATGTGAATCGTATTAAATAATAGATTCGCATTTTAATGTGTGATAAAAAAATAATATATTAAAATATATGTATAATGAAGAAGAAAAAGAAATTGTTTGTGTCGGGAAGACTCAGATTCGATAAATTTTTGATACGACGGCGTTTCTCATCCACCAATATTATAGGATTGCTGTTACTGCAATTACAAGTTGTACGGTCAAGTAAAACTTGGTGCCATTCATTTTACAGATTTTAGGAAGAAAATTAAATATAAATAACCCTAAACCTTGAAATCTAATACGCCGTTTTCATACTCTCTTATAAGTCCTCCTGTATTTCTCGTCCACCTGAGTCAAGTAATACGTTCCCGGAAACATGTCGTCTATACTACTCTCCGGGGTGAATGGCACAACGTGACAATTGTGTTCCCTCGATGCCAACACCTTGGTGTAGTCTGCCGGGGAGACGCAGTGACGTCCCTTCAATTGCGGCTTGACATAAGAGAGAGCCATGATGATCTTGGAGAGGTCGGAACCGTCCCGCGTGTCTCTCGTCACCGTCAACGAGTACATGCTCGAGCAGAGACCCGATCCGTACGAGAACACGCCAATCTTGTTGCCGGCCAATTCACTTATCGGTTTCGATACGAGTAACGACACTAAACCGGAGTAGACGGACGGTGTGTACATATTTCCGACTTGATTCGCTATCAATAGGCTGGGTCGAGTCTTTCGCTCGAAATCCGCCTTGCTCAGTTGCACGAAGATTTTCTCGATGTCCCGATCGAAGTAGGTGTCCTCGAGTTTGGCGGCGTGGAAGCTCGCCGCGTCCTTGTAGCGATCGCAGAGCCGATCCTTCGGCGTGTTGAGAAAATCAACGAAGGCCAATCGGGCGAAGGATTTCTGCACGAGTTTGCAGTAGGGCGAGTGGAAGAGGAACGCGTCGAAGCTGGCCAACGTTACAGGATCGCCAGTGGGATCCTTCTGCCCAACCTTATCGCAGTACTGCTGGTAACAGCTATCCAGGGCGCTCAAGTAGCACTGAATCGATAGCTTGCCATCAACAACCGGATACTCGGACCGCAGATCTGGCTTGTAGAAGTCGTACGCGTGTCGCATACAGGACGCGCGAAGACCGCGGTCAAACACGAGGGGCGCGTTGGGACCCACCAGGATGGCGATCGCGCCCGCGCCGCCGGTGGGTCTAGCGCTGCCCGCCTCGTACACGGCGTTGTCGGCCGCGATGACCAGAGCGAGTCTGCCGTCCCAGGCGCTGCTCTCTACCCAGGCAACGGCGTTGAAGAGAGCGGCGGTGCCGCCGTAGCAGGCATTGGTGGTATCCGCTCCCTCGATGTCGGTGCAGCCGTGCGGCTCAAACAGCTGCATCAGCACGGACTTGACCGACTTGCTCTTGTCGAGGATCGTCTCGGTGCCTACCTCCAGTCTACCGATGTCACGCGGCTCGATTCCATGACGCTCCAGCAGCCGGTGTGTCACGGTCAGGCACAGTGAGTTGATGTCCTCCCGATCGTTACAGAAACCCATCCGCGACTGGCCCAGACCTATCGTGTACTTGCCCGCGGAAACGCCATCATATGCCTCCAGCTCCGTCTGCTCCACGTACTGTGCCGGGAAGTACACCTCCAGCGCCCGTATACCAACGTCCTTCGGCCACATCTCGTTTGAATGCTCAGCTTGATGGATCCTGGGGAAACGATGCCTCTCTCTCTCCCTTGGGAGAAGGTTTATGTAATCACCTTTAAAGGGCGAGTGCCTGTCGAATATACAACATGGATTAATCGTTGCGCTTTACGTACACAACACACAAATTCCGAATTGGACAGGTTTCTGCGATTTCAAATCACGTACGTACGTATATAATCCTCGCGCAGAACGTCTACTGGCCAAGTCGTCGGTTGGTATGAAAAAGACGCACGCAAACGCGCGGGCGCGCGGACACCGTCGTATTCAGGTTAGAAGTGAAACTCGGAGCTCTCGGTGAAAATTCCAATCGTTCGCCGCCGTCGTCCAACGACTTTCGATTGCGTGCTTTGAAGCTCGCCTTCCGTTCCGTTAAGTCGGCCGGTCGGTCAGCGCGAGGTTACTCGTGCTCGTCGTCGCTCGTGTCTATAATCGCGTGGTCACGTGGCGCGACACGTGTCACCATACACAACCGAGCTCTCGCGAGCGAATGCGCTCGTGGCGCGCTCGCGCCGAGTCTTATTGTCGCGTTTGATATAAAGATAAAAGGAGAAGGGAAGCTACGGAGATCGAGGGAGGAGCAAGATTCGCGACCGATGGAATATTTTCGCGAATTTCTAGATCCCATCGATACGTCATATATATTTGAATATATTCAATCGTATTTGCATGACAATCCGTGCGACTTTGTTAGGTCGGGTCTGTATAATAGATGGTAATAAAAGCCTGGCCTTTAGAATTATATGGATAGATGGAAGTTTTAAATCGTAAGTTTCAAAAGCTGAAATCTCTGGCCACATCTCGTTTAAAGCTTATATTATCAGAGATTAGAACTTCAGGCAGCGGGAAACATTTCTGGCCGGAAATTATGTCACACACAGAGAAAAATACATATACTATATATACAAAAGTAAATATATATTACTTGTTTCTGGTATTTCAAAAATTCATATATCCGCAAATCTATCATAAGTTCGTCATAAGCATCAAATTTATTCAAAATCTATTCTGAATCCTAGTAAATTTAATAACTTTAATCAAGAATATTAAATCGTATAATTAAAAGAAATACACTAAATTTTTCTGATCTAATAAATTCTCTTACATTAAATTAACCATATCTCTGACTTTTCTTCGATAAAATTTGATAAAATTCTTCAAAAGAAAATATTTACTTTTTTTTTTTTCGAGTACATGATAACGAGTTTTTCTAAAATTTATAACAAGTCTATTTTAAGATTATTATTAAGAGAATAATCTTTGTTAAAAATAACTGTTACTTAAAAGAAGTAAAGTAAACTGAGTAATTGTTTTTCTTACCAAGAGAATAATATTTTTTTTTGTGCGCATATAGGGTTTAGAGCAGAAGGCTAAAGGCTTATTACACCTATTGTAAACCCGGCCTTAGGGCTATCGTAAACAAATTGATATAGCTGCATATATATACAATATATATATATATATATATACAATATATATATATATATATATATATATATATATCAAGCATTAAGTGACTATATTGATTTACATTAAATGCTCATTGGTCAATTTATGTGCGACAGCTTTTACGTCGTAATTCGCTAATAATGCGGGGACGGATGTGTACAATAAACGACGTTGACTCGCTAAGATTCGTTCGGTTTCAATTGATCAATATACATACACATTACACACACGCACATATATATATACGCGCGTATCACCAACGCTCTTTCGACGCGACAGTCTAAAAAAGCAGCGAGTCATTAGGTCATCGTGACGAGTCGTGATGAATAATGTGCAAGCGGAAATGCGTTATCTTCTAACGTAAATTGAACGTAAAATTATTTACGAAGCGAAAAATCTTTTCACCCTATTTTTTTTTTCGCGAGATATCCCTTGAAATGTAATAGATTTTGTTTTTCTCATTTTTTCATACCCACAACATTGTTTATCATAATTTGCGAATTAACAAAGTGTGTTAAAATTATTTATTATTATCTTCTTTTTATTATCTCGCGATAATATAAGTATGCAATTCAGTTGCATTTTTTTCCAAAGAAAAGGATTCCTACGATACATTAAATCGAGAATTATAGCTATTTATTAATCCGCGAACCAAACAGATAATTTTCAATGTCATAATCATGTATTTTAATGTCATAAATATCAGTATCAATGTATGAGTACCAAAATACGAGATTCACGCATAAAATATTTTTAATAATTTTTTTTCTACGAAAAAAATTTATTTTCCATCAAACGGATATTAATACGCTCTTTACCTATTCATTCAATGAAATAACCGATTTATTTTACGATGGATTGTATACTGTAGGAATAAAGATTATAAAGTTACAAATAATAAGTTTAAATGGTATAATTGGTCGTCGACAGCAACAACTCGATTTATCATTCCACTCGAACTTTTCTCCGATTTATAAAAAAAAATATCTCGTATAACTTTAACCGAAGAGAAAAGAATGATTGGTCGGATCGTAGAGGAAAATTCCTTTGATCTCTTTCGTAAAAGTCACATTAATATCTTTCGGAAAAAAACTGTTAATAATCCTTTGCAGAGACACGCTCGCGTTTTTTTTTTTTTTTTTTTTTTTGAAGCTGCGATTTCCGGACTCCAACGCAATATATTATATCCAGATGATAATCCTGACTTTGCCCCTTTATGCATTTTTCAAATTGAATATTTATTTAGTAACAAAATGCATTTCAGGCTTGCATTTACGTATTCAATTGGCGGTGACAAACAAATATGCGCATATATGAATACACGTGTAGAATAAATCACAAGCTATTGTATATTATACCTACACTTAAACTGCTAACAGCGATATGACAGATGAAGCCAGGATTATCATTTACAATTAGACGGAATATATATATATATATATATATATATATATATATATATATATATATATGAGTTGTTGCAAAGAAAATGAATGGAAAGGTGTAACGTTGAACCGAAAGATAAATAGGCTCCGACAAAAGTCGAATAGATTGTAATTTAAATGAAAAAAAAAAACAAAAAAAAACAATCTTTTGTCTAAATTTGAGCTCAAAATTAAACTAAGCCAAATCTACCCAATCCGTAGATCGCGATGTGATTTTATCAAGTCAGAAATACATAGTTAATGTGACGTTGTTTACTTATCTTGTAATATTAAAAAGATTAGGGCAAAATTGAAAATCGAGGACACAGCAATCTTTATTAATAAGAAAAATATTATAGCAGTGTATTAGCTTTCTATTAGGCATTAAAATCGTAGAAGTGAAGGGGATTCTACAACGATAACGGAATTTTATTCACATTACGCGTCAATAATATCAACGAGGGAATTAACACATATAAATAATTTTGCAAGTCATATTATTGTTGCCTTGAAAAAATAAGATAAGAGAAATAATGTCGGACGGTGTATTTCAACTGTGACGAAACGCAGAAATAAATTATTTTCAAACGTAGATTTTAAACTGAACAAATATAAGAGACAATCCATAAATTATAATTGTATCTATTACTATTGAAATTGATAGTTTTATCGCAATCAAAAGAATATTCTTTAAATTTGATCTATTTTATATTAGAATTTTGTATAAGCTAATTTTTTAAAATTTTGGAATTTGTTTTCTCTCTTTCCCGCCAATGCTATAAAATTCTCAAGCTAGTTTCGAGAGATTTTCCATAAGTCTTGATTATCAAGATCTATAAAATAAAAAATTAAAGTATACAGTTTAAATTTTCGCTAAACAGTATCGAAAAAATGCTGTTAAAAAGGTCCGAGATGATGCAAGAAATATTATTTAACAGTAAAAAAATGCAATTACGAGTTTATTTGTTTTCATCTGTCGTTGATGTTTTTCTCGCGTGAAAAAAAGGTCAAGGTTTTTCGTTCGCGAGAAAAATATCGATAAAAACATAAACGAAAATAGATAAACTCGTAATTGAATTGCTAAAATTTGTTCTTTTTTTATTCTTAAATAATATTTCTCGCATGCATTTTTAATAGTATCTTTTCAATATAGTTCAGCGAAAATTTAAACTTATATATTTCAACTTTTTATATTATAAATCTTGATAATCAAGACTTAAGAAAAAAAAAAAAAATTATGCGTATGCTCATGTGCCGAAAGCAGTATGTAAATAAATATTTATATAATATTCCACGGACGCTTTCCACTTTCCGTTATACGTCGTTCCTTCTCGGCGCGGCTTTCGTTAAAAGCGCATGTTGAGAAATAGTAAAAGCAGGCCGGAAGAAGAAATTCCTAGCATACATTCCTTCTTCGATGACGTGAGAGTTATACAAGTTTCTTGGATTCTCGCTATCGATACAAAATCTCCGGTGATTCGTGTAATATCAACACTTTATCATATTTAATATAAAACGTCTAATCTTATCGTTTAAAATGTGAAAACAAATATTACGCATATTTTTTTGATATATATATATATTTTTTTTTATTACTAATTTTGATATTACTTTTATTATAATTTTGTATTATAAGAAATTATGCGTAGCAAATGGCCAAATTACTTTAAAAATAAATATCTTTTTAAACTATTTGTCTTAATTATATAAGCCGTGATAAAATAATATAAATCTTATTTTAATATATGATAAGCAATTAAGCGAAAAATATTTTTTCCGACAAGAATATTGAGCGAAATTATTCGCAGAATATGTCGCCTTTATTATTTGCGTAAAATTGCTTTACTGAGTAAAAGGCAAAGTTCGATCTATTGGACTTTGTTCGCAATGATATTTCATAATCATCAAACACATATGTGTTCTTCGCGTCTATTGGCGATCCTAAAATTCTAAAAAAAAAATCTTGTTTTTCCATAAAAATCGATTGTCAATGGTTCGGATTGTCGTCTTGTTGCGTGGAATCCAGGAAGGGAAGACACGTGGATGAGCAAAACAGACCACGCGGAATCATCCGGTGTTTTTTTTTTTTTTTTTTTTGTTATAGTTTTATATATAATTTACTGGATACATACTCTCTCTAAAGTGTTCGTCGCGATACAATAGTGAGTCGTTATTACATCTACAATTAGCGGCGGCAGCTTTCGTTTTCATCTGGCACGGCAAAATATATATAATTTATTTTGTTTATCTATTCCCTCGCCAGTCTCTCTCTCTCTCTCTCTCTTTCACTTTCTCTCTTTCTTCATCTTTCATTCCCGGAACTAATGTAATCACATCGATTATCGCGTATAAAGTAGTCACTTTACAATATTCCTATGAGTAACCGTATTACAAGCATCGTTCATTAAGAAATACATGTAATTATCGATAATGTCGCTTGGCCACTTGGCCTTCGGATATGACCTTAAGTAACATTCTTCATCCGGCTCGACATTGTCTTCGGCTGCAAAAGCAGAAATTTGACACGATAATTAAGTACAATCGACTAATACTCCGATTCGAGCGAAACGTGCGAAGCAAAATTCCAAGAAGATTTCGTATCATTAATAATATGTTAAAGAAAGTCTCTCTCTCTCTCTCAATTTGAATATATCGATTGATGATGCATGAAATTAACTACACTAAGATTTTATGAACTGAAACAGCATTAATCACAATTGATTAATATCGATGTTCAATATCACGCATCATGCATCATCATCATTATACTGATAATTGAAATTTAGAGTTCGAAAATGTCAATAGTTTTGCTAAAAGTATATTTGACAGTTTTTGCAAATTTTTTTTTAAATAAATCATATTTAATAAATGCTTTTCGCGATTCTTCGATATTTACAGCCTGGATTTCTGCTTTCTCGCGTTTATCGCTTAGATCTTTGTATCTCCGTTAGTATCATCTCCGCTCGTTTTTCTTACTTTCGATCACTCGACACGTATATTAACGAGAGATTAATTGGCCATATCCCGGCACACGTTCGAGCCGGCGAGCCTATTTAGAAAAATGCGTAGAAAATAGGAATGTGGTACGCGTGTTTTTCATCCCCATGAAACGAAGAAAATGGGGAAAGTGTAGTGCGATAAAATAAAATGATGATATTGAATAGAAATTAATAGAGACAATCGTCAAACGATAATTTTTACTGGCCTCCGCATCGTTTCCTCAAGATCTGTTCTTTTTAACCGTTTTTTCTTCTGTTCTACTTTCTGTATTTAACAGAAATGAATACATTTCAAAGAGACAGAAATCTCTAGAAAAAAATATAATTAAAAAGAAACAAATCTCTTTCTCATGAGATCGAATAATAGAATAAATTACGTGACATCAAATAAGCAAACTCGCTAGACCTAACATCTGGCTACTAGAGAAACGAAATCGAATGCGTTTGAGATACTCGTTGGAAGGTTAAATGCGAGCATGTGATCCCTTGAACCCTTCAAACGCATCTAAGGGGAATCTTCCCACGAAGAACACCTCGTGTACTTCACTTCGCGGTAACTGAAGAAACCGCTCGCTATAGCGTTAGAAAATTGCTCTCATTCCCTCGCTCATCTTGGCACAGGAGTAACTTAATTTGTAGCTTAGCCTCTAAACATATCAACGTGGACGGATTCCAGACGATGCGCGCCTCCGATTCGAATGTAAATGTCAATCGTATAAACATCACACACAACGACAATAGTTTCAGGCTAACCTTATGATTACAATCATTTTTTGAATACCATTTTATCGGAGTAAGAAAAGCCTAAAAAAATCGTAGTTTTAATTCATATTTGTTTTTAACTTTTTACTTCTGATATTATAAGCTCGATAATTAGACATTTCTTTGTCAAGAAAAAACTATTATATTGGAAAATAATAATGAAAAAAGAAAAAAAAATTGCTGCAATTATAATAGTTTTCTAACAGAGACGAAAGCGATGTTTTTCGTATACGTACAATCATACAGAAATCACTGTTTCAAAAATGACGGCGCTCGTAATAAGGAACCCAGAATTAATCTTACACCGTAGCGATCTCTTTAAACGTGATAAAAGATGAAGCGACTTTTGATCTAAACACACAGGGAGAAGGAGAAGGCGCACTGTCTCGAATCACGGTATACATAACACACCTAGATTTACTATATTTATACAATGATCCGTTCTTATCATATATAATCGATCCGTCGCGTCTCTGCCGCGGCGTTTTACGCGTACATATACATGGATTAGACTTATGTTTACGCTTTCTCTCGCTTGAGATTTATACATAAATATATATATGTATATATATATATATATATATATATATATATATATATATATTTATATAATATATGGCCGCTGTTTTTGTGCGATATCATGTTCAGCCTGCCTCTGCGACATGATTGTGCTAATCGCGCAAATATCACACTTTTCCTTCCTCATATTTTATTGCCGCGCAAAATCGAGAGTTGAACGAGCTAAGAACGCGAGAATCGAAAATCAATATGATTATAATTGTATAATTTCATACAACATTACAAAATACAACATTTTTATCTTAATGATTTTTTTGGGGAAGCCAATTTTCTCAATCTCTATTCAATATTGTTAATATACATTGTAAATTCTTGCTTGGTCAATATTTAAAGCAAACGCCATAATTTTTCACAACTTTTTAATCACTCAAGTTTCAATACATTTTTATCTTTTAAGAGTTAAAATTCTCTATTAAAAACTATTTAAAATTAATTTAAGAATGTTATCTGTGATGTTATTTGTTATTGAATTCGTGGAAATTTTTTGATTTATGCTTGGTATTTGAAAACCGTCGATGTTTTGATATCCTTAAAAGGAAAGAAAAATGATAGAATAAAAAGACACAATAAAATTTCGAATATTCTTTGATTCAAAATATTATAAATTAAATTATAATTCTACCATGATTGTTTTGAATTATCGGATAGACGAATAATCCCAGATCGCAAAGTTTAATCATATGATCGTAATAATTGAGATTAGTAAATAATTAATAATATTTAAAGATCAAAGTAATTGGATTTCATCATTTGAAAGCAGGATAAATTCGTGTTCTCATCTCTATTTCAGGAACGGTCAATTGATCTCATTACAAGATATTGATATGATGAGTTCCGTGAACTCTATCCAGTCGCATGACGCACAATGTAATCGCGATCGGCGGAGGATGGCGAACATGATGCTCTCGTGTTACGCAGAAAGATACATAGGTTTAAACGGAGCTAACGCTTGCGCCGAGGAAAGTACGAAAGTTACGTTCTCCAAAAAATTACGTCTACGTGGATTCTTCTTATTATTTTGTACAGTTGTTATCGTAAGCAAATTATGGTCGTGGATAAACGCCAATGAGCGTGAAAGAACGACTGTGCATCCCTTTTGTTCTCTTCCCTTCAAACACACATACATACATACATTCTCTCTTATCTTCTTTTGAATGCTAATAGGAAGCGCTAAAAAGCATGGGCAGACACACCTTTTCGTCGTGGAGAACGTTCTTTCCCTCTCTCTTTCTGTCCGTAGATTTGCACGAAGCACATATTGCATAAACGAAACGGATATCTCGTCGATGCAGGACATCCGCGTAAATCTAAACACACTTTAGCACGATCTCCGTCGACGAGTATATTTCCTCTGAATATTAATATCGGCGCATCCAGCTGATCGACGATCAGTCAAATTTGCATTCAGGACTCTTGGATCGGCGAATCTTTGTATGAACGGAAACTAGGCATCGCGGATCTTCGAGTTTCATAGATGGATAAATCTATATAGGAATTTGCTTCAGGCATCCTTCTTGAATTATTGCAATTTTTCTTATATAGATTTCCGTCTCTCGGCACCGAAGACGCTTGTTTCGCAGCTCCTTGACTCTGAAGACTTTTGGTTTCATACTTTCTCGATTCCGCGGAATCTCCGGAAACAATTTCTCGTCTTCGCGAACTCCCATTTCAATGAACTCTGGTTTTTCAATCCACAGATTCAGCCATATATAAAATAGCCAAATTCTGTTTTACAAGAATCCATTTCGGCAGCTGTTCCTCTTTGATTTTAGCATCCGTTAAACACATGACAAAATCGCCGACCCTTATAGCGCGCTAATCGAATTTATCGTTGATCGGATCTACCTAACTCGTCATCAGTTATAGCGATGCCGGAAGTACGACAATCATGCCAGGTCGTTCCTGTCCGCTTCCTTTCTCTCTCTTTTTTATAGATCGATTAGAAGAGGCCCTTCTTCTTGCTCTTCTTATCTTTACCGTCGACAGTCCTGAAAGGAGAATTTCCATATCAAGCACCCGAACTATTGCTTGCGTCGCTAATAATGAGAAGAGATCCGAGAATCATCGAATCATCGCTTATATTCGAGTTGCAGACCGTATGTAATAAATTATACCGGATGTTTGACGACAAAAGGATGAAGATAAACGGGTATAATCCTGATGAAGTGCGGAGCCGATCTTTTAAAACTTCGAAAACTATCATCTTCCTTTGCGATGTCAAAGAATTATTATCGGCAAGTTTATAAAAATCAATAGTAATTTAAATCATAACGTTATAATAAAAATATGTGTAAAATATGTACAAAATAAATACATACTTGACGCGAGATATTACCAGATTCCTTGTAGATCATGATTTTTTTAAATTTGTTTATACAGCTAGATCTATTTTTTTAGGGGAACAAAAGTCTGTAATATATTTGTTGTGCGAAAGAATCTCTTTGCGAGTACAAAATCTATCATCCATGCGAAAACCATGCCGTTCGAACCCATCCATTGCACACGCAACCAAAGAGCAACATGCTAATCTCACGTGTGTCCCAAGATATTATACGCTTATAGTTTTCACAATCTTTCTATTGCGCCCGCAATGGATAGAGAATATTCACTTTTCTTCGCAGGTATAAAATCACTTGTACTTTACGATATTTAAACTTTTTAACATTTATGCAAAATTACGTATGTGTATCGACAACGCACGTTGGCATATCGGCACTTTAACGAGGATACCTCATTAACGCGAAAAAAAAAAAAGCGTAATCATAAGATCTATTTGATAACATCTAACATACGCGATTATGCGTATTAACTCAAAAAAATTCAATTTGATTCTCTGAAAAATTTTACAAAGGTTTTCAAGGTTTTGTTAAATGAGGCTAACAATTAGAATTATGAAAAGCAGATTTAAAGTGGCAATATGCGACGAAACAGCGTAAACATTATATGTAACTAACAATAAAAAGCGACGAGGCAAAACCATTTTTTTGCGGCCTTTTGCATTTTAATGATATATTTACGCGTTAATTTTATCTTTCGGAGCCATCCCGCGACACAATCACACACCTTTCCCCTCGTCGCGAACATTTCAAATACAAAGATAAGCTACAAAAAGATCGCAATAAGGACAGTTAGTAACTGTTTTAGGTAAGCATTGCGTTTATTTGGGGAAAAAAATGGGTTATCAATTATGAAATTAACAATGTATAATCTCTGTTTGTAAGTAATTATTAGTAATAGGCGGTTATATATATCCTCTACCAAGCTGTCTCTATTCTTTTCCTTTGTTTTGATCCTCCGTAAAATTCGGGAGAATCATTCATCGGAATGAAACGACGGATTGTGCAAGCGATTTGACGATGACTCGAGTACTTTTGACTCGGATCAGTTATCATTGTGCAAACAGTGGAATAAGAATAATACGCCAGTCGAACAGGGGTAAGATCGACAGCTTGCTCAGAGTTTTACAAACTGGCCTGATTTTGCAGATCGCGCCCAACTTGTATGTAAAGTAGTCGTATTGTATTCGAATCAAATCAACCCTTTACCGCACAACTATTACAACCGAAGCGATTTATTTCGACGAGCAATAGAAACAAATCTGTATCATTAAATTTTTTTCACCGATTTTCTTCAACGAAAAAAATGTGTATAATTAAAAAAAAAAAAAAAAAAAAAGTGAGGAACCTTTTATAGCTCTTCTTACATAATTATCTGTATATTTTCGCTACGCGTTCTCGGTAACGAGACAAATCAACTTACCCCCGCTATTTTGTGAGATAAATATCGGCGAGATAAAAAAAGGAACGGCACACATAAATGCGTACAGATCTGCCCGACAAGGAACGATAAAGCCGCGCTTTCGTTAACAAGAACGCACGAAAAGCGTTCATCAAACGGACTTTGAAGATCGATACGAATACATAAATATAGTCAAAAATGAATGTAACCAGTGGCAATCATAGACTACAGTGTATTATTGATGGAAGGAAGCGGGGGTATATTATGGCACGCGATGCGGTAAAGGATCGATGTGTGCGTATGTTCGCGTGTGTGTAAAATGTATGTCCTGGACGAGTATACAAAAAACGACGCCGCTACGCGAGGATAATTGTCTTTTTTTTTTGCGCCCCGTTACATGTAATCTAAAAGTTTATCAAAGTCCGTGCCAAAAATACATTGCAAAATGTACATATCGCTAAATATACGCTTAATATAGTTCGTCGTGTTCTATCTCTATGGATGTTATCGACCGTAATTTACTGTAAAGAGCGAGATTCCACGTTTGTTTTGTACCTAATGGACGCTACGGCGAAAGAAAATGCACGATAATCACGAATATAAGGATAAACAGGCGTGCCACAAGAATCGCGCTTGGATATATAACTTTTCCGCGAGACACGTAAATTTGCAGCGAAGGAATTTGCACGCTCGTTGAGACGGGATGTCCCGGAAAACGGGGGATAATCGACTAGAACGTGAGACAAAATTAAGATAGAATTTATCCTGGCGACACGCATTACGCTTTTTAATTTGGACATCAAAGTCCTCTCG
This sequence comes from Polyergus mexicanus, assembly GCF_030449975.1. Classification (NCBI taxonomy): domain Eukaryota; kingdom Metazoa; phylum Arthropoda; class Insecta; order Hymenoptera; family Formicidae; genus Polyergus; species Polyergus mexicanus. Next base: position 954,082 of record NW_027223338.1, on the reverse strand, counting down.
ACTTGTGAAACAATTTTCTTCCTTCAATCGATTCGCTTTTAATCAAACATCATCCGGATAAATCGATTTAAATCTCCATCGCAGAAAAGATCGCCTCAGATTAATTACAATTTTCTTATCGATAATCTCTAAATAAAAATTAAAGTGTTATTTCAGTCTTGAGCTTAATACTCGATAAACGGTTGCTTAATCAATTAGAGCAACAATAAAGAAAATATTCGCAAAGACCAATCTCAATTTTGTCCATTTACATTTTGACATTATAAATCTCTTCATCGATTCCCGTATTTTCCGTTCCTATCTTCCTCGGTTTTGATTCTCGTTGAGCGTATCTTGTCGCAATATCTTGACAATGTTCGCCATCGTAACACGAAGTTATTGCGCGAAAGCGCAAAGTAAACGCGAGAGACGATCAAGTATAAAATGACGAACAGATTTACCGGATCGCGTTTACGAAATCTTACATCTTGCAACGGTATCTGTACGATAATGGTGTGGCTTTATGGGACACCTCTCGTTAGAAATATACAATCGCTTTGGATATGTGTCGAACGAGCGCACGCACACGCATGCCGAGGCGAGTAAGTGTCGCCTACCATGCTTTTGATTCTCGGTTCCAATGTAACATGGATGTTTTAGAGAATTGATCGAGTTTTGTTATTTTTAATGTTTAAAAATTGATACGCGTCCGCTAAAATAATTGATTCAGTGAGTTTTTCACGCAATCGGCTATACAAATTCGCAGTTAAAACAAAAATACAAATAAAAAAAAAAAGCTGCCATGTAATTTACCCTTCAAACTTCTTTAATCCTTGATAAGAAAAATGCTAGTTTTAAATTCTATCAAAGTAACGTTGATGAATTAATATCGTTTGAATAGGCAACACTTACTCTTCTCATGTATAATAAAATTCCTCAACCCTTATTCGGGCAATTGCGGGTAGTCGCATGTGTTTATATCGATTTGTATCATTTTTCAGACTTATTTGATCTCTAAACTATCATTTTGATTGCCTTCGAGAGATTATAGACTAAAATATTGTGATTTTCATTCTTGCCGATCCGACGTGATCTCTGTCGAGTAATTTTATCACTTACAAAGAGAGAAAAAAAAATGATTGCAACACCGGATAAGGGTTGAGCGCGAGGAGAGGAGTCCGCGCGACAGGTCCCGAAAGCGAGTTTCGCAAGCGCATTCGAGAGCGGTTCTGGGAGAGATTCGGTCGTTATTAGGGATGCTCAGGATGCTGTATGACAAGCTGTATCTGTGCGGGGCTGTCTTGAGGTGATTTGAAACTCGTGTGACGACGAAGGAGGCTGCTTATCCCTCGGGAACCCCTCAACGTACCCCCGCCGCCGCCAGATCCCTCGGAGGACATCGATCCCGTCCTAGATCAGGACACCCCGATATGGTATACACACAAGAGAGACAAACAAACCGGGTTTCTTTCTCTTATTCTTTTTCTTTTCTTTGGACGTAAACTCGAATGTAAAAATATCGCGCACGCGATCTGAGTATACACGCGCGCTTGGATCAATAAGCGTACATTAATCCTGGAAAACCGCCGACGTTCCTTGCACAATGAGCTTTCCATCTCTCTCTCTCTCTCTTTGATCTTCCGCAAGAAGCAGTGCAACGCAACGTCGGCGGTGCGTCGGCATGTTGCGTTTAACGCTAAATGTCTGCCAAATCTCAATTCAAGCAACACGAGGGTTTAAAAGGTGTTCCTTATTATAATACGTTCGTGTTTTTGAAAGATTTTAAAGTTAATAAATAGAGGGATGTTACAATACTAAATTTAATATATTGCATATTTTTATAATTGTTTCCTTTGCGAATTGAAATTGGACAGCCAATTGATTCAGCGCTAAACGCAAGATGACTATACGTATGAAAGTCACGATATGTACATGTAGTACTCTGCGTTGATACCACTGCTATGAATTATGAAACACGAAAATATGATTGCGATAATAATCTTATAAAAATCGAGCCGGTAAACGATTATTCTGTTATTGGTGCAAGCTTCGTGAAGTGATCGTGATGTGAAGGATCGTAGATATAGAAGCGTGAATAAAAAATATATTATTGCGATGCGAACGACAATTATTAAAAATTGCAAACATTAAAATATCCAAATACGAATTAGCGACTAAGGAACACTACAGCGAGAGCGAGGCCCGCGTATGTACAGTGCACACTTACTATCGTATTCTTCTTTCATTGCTGTATGAATTTTTTCTATATATGTAAGAATTTAAAAATTTTTACTTTAATACTTATAAACTTCACCGCAACTTTTTAGTAAAGTTTAAACTTTACTAAAAAGTTTACCTTAACAAGTTTCCTCAAGGAAATTAAAGTCACTTAAAACGCACTTAAAGACACAAAGCGAGATATCATAGCTTTACGTCTCGTATTCTCAATTCATCCAATTTTATATAACAGAATCTGTTTCGATGAATACTCCCATACAGCCGGAAGAAGATACGACAGTGGCGGAATGCAATGTATTAGGAAGCTATCAAGCTGATTCTAATTGCGTTGAGAGCTTTTCGCGCCGAATATACAAACAATTCCAAAAACCATACTAAATCACCAGCGCTAAGGTTCAAAAGCGATATTCAACTATTTCGTTAATATTCGTTCATGTTAGAATTTAGCTCTCGCTAGAAATAAGGGAGAAAGATATAAAGCTGAATAAAAATATTTATATCTAAAAAAAATAAAAAAATATTTCGTGCGAAAAACAACAAGATATATCCTCTTTGAGACACAACGGAGTAATAAACGTGTGAGAGTGCAACAATGTAAACACAACGATCAAACGCAATATCTCTCGGTTTTTCTCTTTTTCTCATTCGTCGATAAAGACTACTTACTCTTTTGAATTCGCTTCTAAACTGCGTCTACGCAGTTCTTCAATACTGTGACCGGTCTGCTGCTCCCAGGCGGTCTTCTCCGTCTCAAACGCCCGTCTCTTTTCCTCCAGTTCTCGCACTTGCTGCTCTAACGAACGTCGCATTTGCTCGTGCCTTCTCTGTAACTGTTTGCAGATTTTCCATATGTATGTCAGCGTTAACATTGATACATTATTCTTTACGTTCGAATATGTATAAAAATACTATGGGACAAAAATTATAAAAAATTTATCCCGATCGAAATAATTCCGAGAACGAGAACAGACTTGAACTATACAATAATGAGTGAGAAATTGCAGTGCCCGAACTAACTAATCTATCTTAAATCCTTATTTTCTTTTCGATAAAATATTCGACGAAATAATATACACTTAACAAAATAATGTGAGTTTCGAGAAATCTTCGGCTTACGATCACGAAATGACATAACGTCATAACGATTTTACACTTACATCCGCTTCGGAATCCTTCAGCTTCTGTCTTTTTTCGCGCACTTTCATTTCAAAGACTTGCTCCATCTCAGTTTCCATCTTTTTCATCTTGTTATCGTGTTCACGCTTCTCCTCTTCCAGTTGCGCCAACGGATTCCTATAAAAATTCGAGCAGATCCAAATTATAATGTACACGTTATCGAGTCAATAGAAGACTATCGTATAATCGTGAATACAAATACGGGATGACGCGTGTGACATTTAAGCGTCTTCGAAACTTATCTAATCGTTAATTAGCATTCTACTACACATTTATGAAATCTCATTACCTCTTCGCAGCAGGTACTCTAAGATTTGATTAGCTTTTAAATTCCGAAAGATAATAATTGTATATGTTTGATTGAAACATGGATTAGAGTCGTTATTCTATGAAAGCCTCAGTTTATGTTTCAATTGAACATACCCAATATTTAACTTAGCTACTTCAATCATTACGTCTGTCAGTATTGAGATAGCATAGATAAAATTAATAATCTGAAGATAATTATGAAATACATTAACATAATACTGGGCTGACATTCCCGGATTTCTACGAATAACTATTATACAGAGTGTGCTACAAAGAGGTAACAGTACAAACCACATTAATTCTTAATTGATATGATATCGCGGAAAAGTCGACAAATATTCCAGAAAAGAATATACACATATCTTTTATTTTGTTTTGTATCGCGAGAAATGAATTTAAAAAAAAGACAGAGAAATTTTTCCTGATAATAATAAAATAAAATAGATAATTCATCGCCGATGAGTTCCTGCGAGATCACAATCAATTAAAAGATAAATGCTCTGGAGCCCGGATTTGCATCGAATCGATATTACGCAAATTACAACTCGATAATTAGTTCCCATCGTTAGATCGGATTAGTACTCTGCGTTGATACCACTGCTTCTAAATTCACGAGAAACGATTACCTCCCAACTTTGTAAATTGTCAACTTTATGAAATATATACGTACATTCGTATTGTTGATGTAGTGAGAATATTATTTGCAATGCTTTAGTTACGTTTAGCGTAAATAACACGCGATATATATATATATATTCAATATAATTTGAAATTGTGTAGTTTAACGTAAATAATACAAGAATATAAATAATACGAGAATATTTGTTTAATTTTTTAATACGTTTTCAATCTCTCCGCTACACTGATTTTTTCGCATTTTATTCCTTTTTTTCTTATTTATACGCAACACAAATCAGGGCTCTTACGTAAAAGATTCAGGTGAAATCTATAAAGCCATAACAGATATTATAAAAATTGTAACTATATATACGATTCTTTTCTTAAGGAACTATTGTTACATCGTTGCTAGATATATTAATGCAAAAGTAAAAATAAATATAAAGACGGTAAGCAAACCTAAATCATGTTACACATTCAATATGGAAAATCTAACTTATCAGTTGTTTTCTCTCTAAAGAGCGTACAATAATTGCATTTGTTATTTTTTTCAGAGGGCTCACTGTACGTGTCCGCTGAAGCGCTCTTGACGCTTATTATCATAATATATAAATTAAATAAGAGCATGCAATTTAATTTTAATTACAAAATGCAAACAGCATTCTGTAATTGAGAAAAAAAGTAAATCTTTCTTTCGATATAATTATCTTTAAGAAATAAGAATTAAAGAATAATTAAATTAATGTAATCTAGTGCAATATATCTTAAAATGCAAATTTCTTTCAAATATCTTATTTTAATCGCATATCTTGTTTTAAAAAATCTACGACAAAAATCCACGACTGATGATGGATTTAAGATGCACGATATCTTGTTCGAAAATTTTCTCTAACAACGTTCATGATTTCTCATAATATAATCGCAGTGAGTCCTCTTAGATCGCGGAGATTCCGAGAATGTCTCGAAACTCGACAAGGCTTGTGCACACAAAACTATAATATATCCGTTTGAGCCTTATTAAAGGACTTACCACACCATCATGAAACTGTTCATCACTCCTGGAGGGCACAAACTGACCAATAAGAAATTCACCATTAAAATTCGCACGGGCGATACGCTGTCGAGGGGTTGGTTGCCGCGTCTTTTCCTCCCCCCTTTTCCCCACCTTCCCTCGGCAGCGTTCTCGTGTCTAATCTACTACGGATACAGATCTCGCTCGCGATCGAGATATGGCGAAAGATAGTTCGAACGCGAGAGTGGTCCACTTCGGAGTCACTTCGATAGTTTGCATGCACAACCTTTCTCTGAATTCTTCAGAATGAAAGTAATATGGAAGAAACAGAAACACACACCGTGTGATACAAGCATATAATTCGGACAGTACTCGCAATCGACTCGCAAGCATCGTTATTGGTGTGATATTGAAGCTCGAAATAAACCATCATCTCATCATAACACAGTCGAGTGCTCGCCGAGACACACTGCGTGCTCAAATCAAACTCAACGAAACAAACGATCTTGCTCGAATAGAAAAAGCGAGCGTCGTAATGGCATAGTTAGTGCCTGACTAAAAAAGATAAGCACAGTCGTTCCGTCATATTTATCGCATCCGGTAATAATATTAATATTGCGCCACTGGGGGGGACAGGTGAATTAATAAATTGGACCGTATTATATACAGTATAGGGCTAAATAACTATCATATTAGAATAGGTATGTTTTTAAACCAGCATTTTTTAGTCATTCAATTTTGGCGATTGCCGCAAACTGACTTAAGACGAATTGAATTGACTTTGCGGACTTCTTTCATATTTATTTCATTTCTATATCAACCTATCTTATTTAAATCTTGCCAATCGATTCGTTAAGAAAGAGACCGTGACGCCCGGTTTGTCTATTGCGGCAGAATAAAAGTACATCTACTCCTCGACAAAATTCTGCTCTATTTATGCCTCTTTCACATACAAGAAATCGCAAAATAATCACGAAAGTACTCTGCGTTGATACCACTGCTTTTGGAGGCCTTTGTCGGCTTGCCGTCCACACCTAAACCTGCCAAAGTACGACACCGAAAGTTCTCATAGTGCACGTTGTTCGTCACATCTTTCAGATCCTGCACGTGCGTCCTTACCACCATGTTTCGGAGCGCTATGAAATCGCAGTGTTCCAGGTTCTCGACTATATATAGAAAAAATATGCCGATTGTAAACAGATACGGAACAAATGATGCTCCTCTGGATTCTTATTTATCTAAAGCTCTGATGCTACTTACTTTACAATGATATGAACAGCATAAACGTAGCAAATATATACATTTAAACAAGTAAAATAAAACATAGTTAAAGAAAAAAAATTTAATCGCATATTTCGAAATGTAAGAATTAGACTTGATTAATTATACAGTTATCATCTAAATATTAATTGATCAACAAACAAATTTACTCGGTCGTTCCAACTCGAAAATCGGTCGATGGAATTTATCTCACAAACTTGTACATACCTTCCGCAACTCCCCAAGGATATTTTCTACCCCGCACTTTCTTGCCATCATGTTCAACGACGGCATTTGCTCCCACGACAGCGAACGGCACTCTGTCCCTTAATAATTTGTGAAATTTGTTGTCCTCCTCCTCCTCGACCTCCGGAAACTCGTAAATCTTTATCTTATGTTGCGCAATCTCATTCAAAATCTAAAAAAATGAGTAAAGATAATAATTAAATAAAATAATTAAGAAGAGCACATATATATGCTAAGAAGGTAATTTCTTAACTATTCAAATATACTTTATTATAATTTTTTATAGATTTGAAAAACTCTTTTAAGGATTCAAAATAACTTTTTAAAAGATGCTTGATTCTCGCTTTTAGTTCCTTGTTTCAGGAAAGTGACGAGTATTTTGTTTTCTCCTTTTCTTGGAAATTCGAATGTCTTTCGTACCTGTTTTTTGAAGTGTGCACACTCATCCGGCGTCATAGTATCCGCTTTGGCGATAACCGGTATAATATTGACTTTGTCGTGGAGACGCTGCATAAACTCTACGTCGAGTGGCTTCAATCCGTGGCCGGAGGGCGCGACAAAGTAGAGGCAACAGTGCACCCGACTATCCGGGATTTGTCGTCTCGTTACGCGGGACTCCGCGTTGAGAAATTCCTCGTACTTCGATTCGATGTAGTCGATTACTGGCACCCAGCTGAAACAAAGACAAAAGATATTGTAAAGTAATCGAGTTAGAGTCGTGCGAAAGTTTGAACAAGTTTAATTATAATTTTGTCGTTAAATCTATTATATAGCTACCAATTACTGTTGTCGACAGCGTCACCGAAACCGGGGGTATCGACAACCGTGAGAGTAAGATTGACTCCGTTCTCTTTCAATAGTACTTTGCTGGTTTCCACGGCGACGGTCTTCTTTATCCTGAGGCTGGGTCCGGGATACTCGGCGCTATATATGTCTGCCAGGAACATGGAGTTGATCAAAGTCGATTTTCCGAGTCCTGATTCCCCTGTAAAGATTTAAAAAACATCTCAGCGACTCCATTCTATATATAAATCAATAAAATCTATTTGCTTATTTTTTATAAATAGATAAATATTTATCTAATAGAGATAAATATGTATTCTTCAATAGATAAATAAAATTTAGGAAAATTGAACTTGAGGCGTAATGAATCATTTTGTTTATTTATTATCATTGTTATTTGCGGTTTAACTGGAACGTTTATCGAACGTTTATGTTGTCACTGAAATTTTTATGCTCAAATATTTCTCAAAACATTCGCAGTTTTCTTTATGATATAAAAATTAATTAGTAAAATTTAAAAAAAAAAAAAATTAAGTAAAAAATCGGTTTCCGTTTCGATACAAATTGTATAGTTATAGCGTCTGATACATTCTATAACAATCGAAAAAGATACCTCAAAGAGATTCCATCAAACAATTACAGAAATGTATAGTTTTAGTTACGGAAATATTAACAAAAAAATATATTGATTGTAAAAGAACATTTTAATAGTAAAAATATTTCAATTAAAAAACAATTTTTCATTTGCAAAACAATTGAAGCATTGTTTCGAAAATATCTATTTTTGAGCGAAATTTGATTTACCAAAATACCATAATCTCTTCAAGGCGAAATAACTTCGCGGCTATTAATATTCCACCATCGAGAGAGAGAGAGACAGCGATCATTAATCTCAGTCAGAGTATTTACGATCAGACATTTCTGTTGGCGATCAAATAAATTCGGAGACGGTGACCGAAGAACGAGATGAAACGTTGATGGAATACCGTGACCTCTTAACGCATAAACCTTGAACCAGGCGAAGAGTGCCGCGCCTACGCCTTTAAACCAAGGGTAAGAACTTGAATTGCTCTATTTACGGAGAAACGGCTCCGTTTATACATGGTCTAATAATAGTTCACCCTCTCCCTCTTCCCACGCACGCAGCGACCGCGCTCTCAAATTTACCCAGACCCAATGACACTCTTTTACACCACGTGTGCGTGCGCGCTCGAGTCCGCTGCATGTCGACAATTTTAGTCAGCACTTTTATTAACGCCTCTTCTCCTCGAACACCGACCGAATCTTAAAATCTCTCGCATTGTCGTTGCATATATATTAATTATTCCGATGTGTCATATCATTATATATATATATATATATATATATATATATATATATATATATATATATGTATATATAAATCTTTTTATTCGTCTATCACGAGAAATATAATTGGACAAGTTGAAGAGTCTTCAATTATACCATTCGCTCCCTTAAGGAAATTTGCAAGGTGATAAATCTAAGAGCAGCAGAAACGCGCAGGCTGCAATTAACGATTTATGACTCTTTTCAATTGGCAGAGTCGCCGACGTGTTATTGGCGCAAATTAACCTTTCCCTTTTTTTTTTAAATTACGGTACTATTCATTTGCATAAATAATGCGACGTAGGAAGATCCGCCGAGCAATGGAAGACTGTGTATACTCCGAGAAGACGAACCCCAGAGATGCATTCCAGTGTGAGAACCGCTGAACTTCGACGACAGCCTTGATCCGGCAAATGAGGGAGAACCGAGAACGAGAGAGAACTTGCAGAGCACGTGCTCGGCAGATGGGAGATTGCATCGCGAGATGATACTCCGGACGAAATGGGAATACCATTGCCATTGCCGCCGAAGAAACGGATCCCTTTGTCCCTTTTGCGCGGGCTGAGCGACTCTCGAACGAGACAGACGGCCGTTGTTCTTCCGCTGCCGCGAATAATGAACGTTTCAGCGTCCGAGGATCGCGTTTTTCGACATCAATAATACAACATTCAAGAGCGCACAGAGCTTATTAATTACACCTTAACATTATCTCGCGAACGTTCGCCACTCCTTAAAAATTTATATTAATATAAATTGCATCCTTGTTTAGATAATTCGTATCAAAATAATTTAACTATACAACGCAAAAATGTGATTGCCATCTCTCGATATAAAATAATCAATAGCTTAAACGTACCCTGTATCCCTTATTAAGAATCTTCTTTCTATTCTAGTGTACAAAGACATTGTGAGAGAAAGAGAGAATAGCGTCTTGTACGAAAATTTCCATTTACATAATTCTCATTATAAATCGCGTTACCAACCTACGACCATGAGAGTAAATTCGAAGCCCTTCTTTACGGCTTTCCTATACACCTGATTGGGGAGATTCGCGAAGCCGACGTAGCCGTCGAGTTCTTTGGGCTTGGTGGACGGCGTGGGTCGCGTATGGTGCAGACCGGCCTCCTTGTTGCTGTCCTCCTTGGCGCCGGATATAGCGGTCCGGGCACACTCGCGTCTGTTGCTGTCCTCCGAGGGGTCGTTCGGGATTGCCGTTGAGACCGCGGACGGTAGTCGCGGTTTAACCGCGACGATGCCGCTCGAATACACCGGCGCCGTGTTCGGTGACGTTAAACCTGCAACCGTCGTAGCGTTCGTCGCCGATGACGACGACGACGAGTTGTTCACCTGAGAGCCGGGAACCTGCGTCGGCGGCTGCGGCGGCGGCACCGACGGCACCGACGGCGACGAGATTATTCCCGTGCCGTCGCCCTTGAAGAACAGCTCGCGCTTTGTCTGAATCTGAAAAAAAAAAAAAAACATGGTATCATCAATTATTTCCATCGACCGTAGACTGCTCGAGGTTGGATTTGGAATATTTAAATCTAAACACGCAAATCACTCTGGCAACATATTTTAAAATGTAATTTAAATATATGTATGTATATATATATATAATAAATTTCTTAAAAATGTAGAAAAAATTATATATAAATATAAATTTATATGTATCATTTAGATTATTTGTATATATTTAATTTTATTTTTTTATACCATTAAATTTTAATATCTTAATAATATAAATTAATAAAGGCGTAAATAATAATTAAATTAAATATCGTGTATATATATATATATATATATATGAATTTTTTTTTAAATAGATTCTCTCTCTCTCTCTCTCTCTCTCTCTCTCTCTCTCTCTCTCTCTCTCTATGCAGCTACATTAATTAATATACTTTACTTACGTTATATTCTCAACTTATGTGCGTTTTCAGAGTTTAATGAAAATTAATTTAATAAATTTAAGAACTAGAGAGAGAGAGAGAGAGAGAGAGAGAGAGAGAGAGAGAGAGAGAATTGAAAAGAATATAAAGAAAATATAGAAATATATAAATTTAAGGAATGTTTCGAGATGCATACGATTCGATCATTCCATTGACTTTCGATCTCAATCCAATTCAATTCGAATGAGGAGAAGGTAAGCATTCCTCGCATTCTACGTTCCGTGATTTCGGTGTTTTTTCGAAAAAGCTGAATGGTGTTTCATAAATACATCGAGCAATTCCATATCTTACTTCGATCGTAACATTACTTGTACGTGAAACGCGTAAATTCACGAAAGCACTGCGAAGCGATAAAATCGCCGTCGTGCCGTGTAGAAGCGATCGATATTGCAATGCCAGCCAACGACGAACGGTCGAACGGCTTTTGCTACCGCAGTGTCTTTATACGCTTCCGAACCGGAAGTTTCTAAACAGCGACCATTATTAAACTGAGAACAACGACGAGCAATCTATCCTTTCCATCAAGGATATATACAAGATGGTTAAAAAAAAAAAAAAAAAAAATTTAGGAGATGTAGCAACTCTCGTTATTGGCAGATAAGAAGAATAAAAAGTAGAAACTCGCTTATCGATTAATTTGAGACGGTAAATGCGTCGTTGTTAAAAAAATTAATCTGAGATTTATATATATCAGGATATCTCTACTTCAATCTTATAAAAAAAATTCCTTGAAAATTCCCCGATTTTCCAGATATTATTGTTTAAAATTTCAAGTAAAGAGGAAATAGTTTAAAGATTTTTTAGTAAAACTTTTTAAAAAATAAATGTTATTATCGAATGCGTTTTCTATCTAATGCTTTTCACTCATACGAGGGAAAACATAGAGCCATTTTAATTTCGAGCGCTAAATTTGCAAATGTGAAAAAATTGAATATCTTTCACAAGATAAATATTATTTTTCACTTGCGTAATATTTTTCTTTCCCTATCACTAAAAATTACAATAAAAAGACTATGTACTGTATATTCAATATTTTGTTAAGAAATTAAATCTTGTTTTATTTTCTTTACATCAATTGATGTCTCTCATTTTTTGAGCTTAAAATATTAAAGTAACATTATTTGCAAAATAAATAATTTTATGAGATATCTCATAGTTTATGTCAAATTATGTCCAAGTAAAGTAATAAAATAAAGTATAAAATATCTCGTAAACTATTAAACTTTTGGCCATCATATCCCTATAACTTTTTATGCGGAATATTGCGAGGAATCGATTTATGTAAAAAAATTGGGGTGTTTCTATTTAAAAAAAAACAAGATTGACATTGAAATCTCCGAAGCGCCTCCACCCAAGATCAAACTAACGGCACCATCTCGTGACCCCCTTAGAACCGAACAACTTTTGTCCGAAACATTTCTTTCTATCTTGCTTTATTTTTTTTAGATATTTAGGTGTCTCAATATAAATACCCCACCCTGTATAATATATACTTAAATGTCAAGTAGGATTAAAATTGCTTATAAATTATTAGTAATAATACAATTAAGATCCCCGTTTCGTTTAGTCGTAATTATTAAAGTGTCTCGGGCAATTGTAATTTTCACGTGGACAATGTCTCTGTTGAATAGAGCTTTTGTCGCTAATGTTATTCCAGCTCCTTCCGTACAATTGGCCATATAAAGTTTAAATGGCGATCGTTTGAGTGTCAAGACGTATAAGGGAACGGGTACAGGAAACCGCGATACGCTGCGTGTTCCGTTACACTTGGATGCCGATCGTGGAATACGAATGAATCGAATAATCTGAATGCACACGCGGTTAACACGACGTGTGTAAGGTCAAGGCAGGCAGAGAAAAGAACATCGTCCTCTGCCGCGACGATAGATTCCTGTTAATGAACTAACTCGAGTCACCAGTCACATTACCTTGGAAGCCGAGTTTTCCTTTTATTCAAATATAATATTTTATGATCATTATCGAGGAAGATAGCGACAAAAAAAAATGATCTTCCACGAGAGATGTTGAGCCTTTTGCGTTTTATGCGGATAAAATGTCGCATACTTGAGGAATTTTGGAAAACTTTGATCCGATTCAAAAGATTATCGTGAAAAATACGGGAGAAATATATGACACGTAAGTATAAGACGTCGGAAAAATGATCATCTCGAGAGGTGCGAAAATTCTTTCTCGCTTATCGGACGCCTCCCTCGACGCAGTCGTTTCGCCGAGTCAACGTACGAACGATTGCGCTTTAAAAGCGTCTCACGCGTGCGAGGGGAAAGATGGCAAGCGACAAAATCGAGTGCGGTATGTAGTTTAAAGTGCGCATTTTTGTTGCAGAAGCGAGTCGCTGGATAAACATCTGGCGCGAGATATCGTAAAGTCGAACGATATGTTCGAGATGAGAACCAAATATAATAAATAAAAATATAAAGTAATAAAAATATAGATATTTTTACGTGTTTTTCCACGTGATTAACATGTAAGAAAATAAACGAAATAAAATCGATTGCGTTTTATTTATTTTTTTATTTCTTACACATACAGGGTGGCCCCGAACGTTCCTGCTAGACTTTGAGATCTTATAGGAAATTTAATTCCGAACAAAAAATTTCCTATAAACGTGGGTCGAAAAATGCTACCTTAAAAAGTTATGGCTCAAAAACCTCTGATGCAAAGGAAGAGCAAAAGGTGAAAAGAAAATGAAACTTAATAAATTTCTTGAAAAAACGATAAAAATTTAAAAATAAAAATCTTTTTCTTTTATGAAAATAAAATTAATTTTTTTTTTAAACTAAAATATACACGTAATAGTAGAAAATGAATAAAGACGTGAAAAAACTAACTGTTCTCAAAATGTCCCCCTCCCTAGCTCCAATACACTTTCGGCATCGAGTAATGACCGATCTAGTCGCTTTACGAATTTTCTCCTGATTCAACTTTAATCGATCTAACAAAAAGCACTTTTTGTACGTTTGAAACTGGTTATATCAAAATCTATGGAATGTACAACAATCATTTTGATCTCATTTGTAAGATAATTTAATTTTCTCCAACTTTTGTTTCGGTACTTCTTCGATTCATGTTTATACAAAATTTTTTGTTCAGAATTAAATTTCCTTTAAGATCTCAAAGTCTAGCTGGAAGAACATTCGGAGCCATTCTGTATATTTTGCGGAATAAAAAAAAAAAATTCTATGCAAAAAAATTGCGCAGCTCCTTTGGTTTTGAGAAACGAAAGAAATAAACTATTTTACATCCGCGCCTGTCATAAAGAGCCTCTCACTATCAGCTGTCAATCGCATTCTAATCGCGCGTGAAGGGTCGATTATCGACTCGCTCACGTTCGCTCGCAGGCGCGACTTCGAGAATCGCTTTGTATACATACACACGTCACTCGTAATTATTGTTTCGCCGTCGTCGAGAAACGATGACATAGTGCACTGGAACACTCCTCCCTCCCCCGCGGGGAGGGACGACGAAATTTATATCATCGGCACCTCTCCCGTTCCGTTCCACCGAACGTTACTCTGGGAACGAGGGATCATACGAACGCAGGAGAGCAGCAGCAAAACAGAAACCGGTCCATCGCATCGCAGCATCATGCCGGGAATATAAAACTCGCGACGAGAGCCTTTCGGAGAACGAGCGGTGCCTTTACAGCTGGACACCGGGTAGCTTCAATAGAGAAGGAAAAAAAAAAAAGAGAAACAACGACTCGGTTTCGCGCGAGTACATTCGAAAATGTTTCTCGGTGAAAAAAGGTCCGGTGAAATGGCGGAGGTGGAGTTATTCGGAATATATTTCTCCCGCGAGTGTTTCGCACGTACATCTCCAAAACTCGAGAGGATTTAACGTTATTCACAATGGCAGAGACGAATAGCGATTATCTATGTTGGATTCGAAAGGTCATCCAGTGAATTACTGTTTTCGGATAGAGGAAGAAAATAGAATTCAATTGTGTGCACGATCGAGTTGAGAAAAACTTGAAAAAGATTTGAACGAAGTTATTTAAAGAGTTTTAACCTTCATGAGATCTTCCGTAAGTGAATTAAAAGTTGGAAATTAATTTTTCGAGATATAATCGAATTTTCGTATTGTCTAGATTTCTAGAAGTAACATTCTTACGATAATCGTTTCTCCCCGACAGAGAATACATATTAAAATAAAAGCCGCCGTATAAAAATCAATGTTCTGACAGTTGTACGTACGCACGTGCGACAAGAAGATTGTAGAAGCACACAAAGCGCGGCTACGTCTCTCAAACATCATATAACAATCTCTTACATTCAAAAATAACAGATCCATCGGGATCGAAACTGTATTCCGTAAAACGAGAGAGACAAGATGTATATTCGGATATACTATTCTCAAAATAGGATTCTTACATATTCATTTCCCAACCGTCATTCTAATTTCGATCGTCGTCATCTTTTCGATCTTCTCTCTCATTCCGGCGACCCACAAAGCATCCCCTCTTCCTGACCCACCTTCGGTTCCCAGACTTGGGAACCCCTGTCGTAGGTCAATACTCTCTCTCGGTGAGGTTCTCCACCACCACCACCACCACCACCACCACCACCACCACCACCACCATCGCCACCACCACCATCACCATCACCATCACCGGATAGTGGAGTCGTCGTCGTGAGTCGATTAGATCGATTCCGTGGAAAATGAGGCGCCTCGTACGATGCTTTTGTCTCGTTAAGCTCCTCTCTTGAGCCAAACAAGTGCCAAAGCAATCGTATGGAATCTCTCTCTCTCTCTTCCTCTTCCTTTCATCTTCCGAGTCTGCCGCGTCCGTCCCTCTGATGATAATCATCCGCCGGCGAATGACCTTTCACCTTAACGACCGCGTTACGTTCGCACCGCGGCACGTGCTCGCTTTGTTTCCGATAAGCCAAGAAGAAGAAGAAGAAGAAGAAGAGAGAGAGAGAGAGAGAGAGAGAGAGAGAGATGTATAGCATTTGAGCCGAGATTCTTTTGTGCCGAGGATTGTGAGAAAGAGAAAAAAAAATTTTCATTAACGACATTTTCAATAATGATTTGTGTGCAATATAATTTTTAACAAACAAATATAAATAAATATACGCGAAAAATATTTTGTACGCGGTCTCTTTCTCACTTTGCTTCATCTACGAAATGTATTGTATAAAGTCTCGACTGAATTAAAATATCTATTAAATACCGTTCGTCTCGTAAGTAAAATATGCTTGATATTATTTCTCTAATCACAATCACATCGGAGGAAAGAGGAAATTACGCAACTTTCCTACAACGATGACTTGCCAGAAGTATTCTTTTAATAGCATGGCTTACTATAACGCGCATGAATATGTTAGACACGTAAGCTCGATTAATTGTTAAACGGGAACAAACACGTGAGTGTACTCGAGCGAAGTTGATAAATGATATCGTAACATACATTTAACGCCTATACTGATATATCATACCACCGGACTAAATTATACTGTATTCGGAATTGCTTGTGAATTTCGATATTATTACATAATTCGCTATTTATATTCTCTCATAAACGAATAAATAATTATATAAAATATATAATAACAAATAAAATTATATATATATATATATATATATATATATATATATTCAATTTTTGTATTATATGTATAAAAAAAAATCTGAATTTTTATATATATATATATATATATATTATATGTGTAATAATGTAACATATACGAAGCGTATACATAATTATATTTAAATATTTTTTATATAATACAAAAAGTGAATTAAATACCACTATATTATATTATTGGCAATGGAATATCGTTTTCTCAAAAAAAAAATGCGTCATTTCGAAAGGTGTTGGAAGGACTCTGGTAAATTTCGCCGTAATATAAGATTAGTCGAGTAAAACGAATGTAGGTCTCTCCGCCTGTATAATAAGCATACTCATAAAATTTCAAGCAACGTGCGAGATCTCTGTCTCTCTCTCTCTCTCTCTATCGAATTCGCCAATCTGTTTAATATTAATGAGGCAACCGAGACGATTCGATCGCGAGGGGTCTCTTCTCTAAGAGCCTTTTATTAATCGTGGAATTTTTACAAGTCTTGTCGGTATTGGTTGCACATGTATATGCTCGTTAAACGGGGGAAATTGATCGATTAAACCGCCTCGTCTCAAAGAAAGCTGTTTCAATTTTATGCGATATTTTCCGCTTACAACGCGTCCTGAATTCTCGAAATTGGCAAAAGCATTCCGAGACGCTATGTAGTGTATATAGGACGTTCTTGTCAAGAGAAATTAACGCTTAAGTGATTATCCGGAAGAGAGGAAATGATCTCCTATTTCTCACAAGCAATTAAAAAATTTGTTTCGACCTTTCTCTCATAATTCGCCATCGCTGATGTTCATTAAAAAAAAAAAAGCTCGTTAAATCACGAGCGAGAAAATACTCAATGACATCGAAAATAATCGGCCATTTCAAAGTCAATTTCGAAACAAAGGCACTCAAATTACACGCGTCAAAAATTCGCGCGACAGCTATCCCTTCCGATACGCGCATAATCGAGTCGCCGCGACTCGATAACGACTCTGTCATCGTTATTTAAAAAGAAAAAGAAAAGAAAAAAAACCTTTCGTGTGAATTTTCCGGTTCGATAAACTCGACACGCGGGAAGCGTGCGACGACGCGGAAGCGGAAGAGACGAATTTGCGTCCTTATTCGCGGCAACTTAGGCTTCATTACATCTAAGAGTTCGTCATTTGTGTCAATTATCGTCCCTCTCTCTTCCTCTGCGTTGCACGGCACGACGATCTCATGAAGAATTCAACGCTCGATCCTGTACGAGAATAAACGCTCGATATGCCGTAAATCTGGGCCACTGTAGTCGTGGATTCGATTCATTATACAACGCTGACGGGGAAAAGACAGAGAGAGAGAGAGAGAGAGAGAGAGGGGGGGGAGGGGAGGTGCATATGCTTCCCCTCGCACAAGAAGACAGCTGACGACAATCGTTATCGAGTCGCAGCGACTCGATTATACGCGCATCGAAAGGATACCTGTCACGCTTGGGATGCTGCGATGGGCTGAGAGAGAGAGAGAGGAGAAAGGGAAGAAAGAGAGAAAGATACTCTCCGCTTTAGATAATCGAAACAATAAAATAATGAATAATAGAAATGTCATATAATAACTAGGGTAAAATCTTTTAATTTACGAGATAAAATTCAAGATAGAATTCTATCGATCAATTCCTATATATTTTGATGTAGATATATATTTTTATGACAAATTGAACATTGTTATATAAATTATAAAGAAAAAATTCCAAAGTAGACTCGTATCTCTCTTTATAAGAATTGAATATTTATAAATTAATCGGAGTGTGACAATCCCTCTCTCATTCCTTTCTCTCGTTATAATCCATTGTTGCGTTTCGATTAAATCGTTCTTTTTCTGTTCCTAGCATGTCATTTCTGCTGCTTGTAATTCTATTGTTTCTCGATTATCTGAAAATAGCGGATATTATATATATATTCTACATATCCCTCTGTTCCATAGAAAATTTCAATGATAAAGTTCCGATAGAGAAGTTCAAATACGCTAATTATCGAAAAACTAGAGATTCAGGCCGAGGACGATTCCGCTTTTGCGGAGAGTGGAATTGGGTTAGCTTCCAACCCGAGGCTGAAAGTATAACAAGTTTACAAAACCGGACAATGCGCACTCCGACAATGCGACGCATTCATAACACAATGTCGATCGCACAATGCGACGCGCTCTTTAAGACACCCGGTTGACGCGTCACGCGCCGCACACGTGTCCTCGACCTGGGCACACGATCCATCGTAATTAGCACGTTTCCTTTGTCTTGAAAAGATAGACACGTATGACGACGTTGATGCAAATCTCTAATCGACCCGCGATACAATCCCGTTCGATTATTCATATTCAATCGCGCCATTATTTCACGTAAGCGTAATAACACTTTCAAGAGTGAATTAACAGGTCGTTTCGCAAACGTAGTTAAATTATCTCTAAACATATTAATTCTTAACCTTGCTTTAATTTATAATTAGCTCTCGTTTAAAAAAGATTGCCGTGCAGAAAAATCTAAATTATTATTATACGTTATTTCGTCATGCAAATTTAAGACTGTCTTAACAAATTCTCTCTTTCTAATATCTCATCTTCTCTTTCTAATACATATCTTTGATATTTATGATTAAAAATCGGAAACCGGGTGAAGTTATATTAAGATTTATTTAAAATAAAAAAATTAAATAGATGTTTGAAAGTCGCCTTAACTCCTCTTGTCAATATCCGGATTTCCCCCTTCAATACCCGCTATGCAAAACCGATAGTTATGACAGTGTTGGGCTACCTGCACCCTTCCTCCAGGGTACTCTGACAGATATAGGTTGGCAAATTGACAAGGATTTCCCCGTCTAACGTTTCCTGAAATTCCCCTCGAGTTTTTATCTGAAAGAATCGGTGTGTCCCAATGGACGAATTCTGAAAAAATTTTAATGAGAACACGAACATGGGTATCCGGATTTTCGAGTTTCGACAAGAGAGTTAAAACAAAAGTTTTTGAAATCATACATTATTTTACTGCAAATAATTTACATCTTATGATATAATATACATATCTGGGATAATTCCTTTTTAATACGACCCGAGAATTTCAAGTTTTTATATCAGACTTATAATTTGAGAGAGAAAGAGAGATAATATTGTATAAGATAAACAGCACACTGTATAAATCATCTGACAAATTATATAATTATGTATTAAAACTTTGTATATACATGTGTAAAAAGAAAAATCGCGGCGTAAAATAATATAAAGTACACGACGTGAAATGCATTCGGTATCGAATAATAATAAAAAAAAATCTCGTTCTGCTGCGGTGAACCAAGTCGGATTGTGTCACGATAGAGAGGGATTTATAAATCGTCCGGATATCGGCGGGCCTGAATGGAGCGATTGTTCGAGACTTTTCCCTGCGAGTCAATGTATCCCTTTATCTCTCATTCGTCTTGGAGAAGTTGTTATCAGAGGTATATATGTATATATACACACGTATCGTGTCGTTTCTCCGTAAAAATGTGTCAGAATGATTAGTCCTCGTGAGAGAATTCGTCGACACCCTCTCCTTTTCTTCAGGAGTCGAGATGCTTCAACGACACTTTTATCATCTTATATTTACTCTCGCACCTCGTTACTTCCCCCCTCCCCCCTCCCCTCTTTGTCTCGCTTATCTCTGCATTTCTTTTTTCACAAATCGCAATTGTTTTCACGATTGACAATTCTCACTAGTACCAATCGAAAATATTCCAACAAAATTATCACTTATTGCTGCAATTCTTCAATCTTCAATTTCAACCAATTCAATTTAAATTGTATATATTATTGCAACTGTGAGGCTCAGATTAAGATTCTAATAAAATTGCCTATTTTCTTCCATAAAATTTAATTTATCAAAAATCTTTTTCATTCTCGATCTTTAAATTATTGAAGAAATTAAGTTTCAAAAAAAGTTCTATCAATTAAATGTAAAAGAAAAAAAAAATAAAGATCCGAATATATGGATATAATATAGAACGACAATTTTATTTCAAAACATTTCAACAGGGTTGAGAATGTTACTCTATAAAAGTAACGCGTTACCGTTATTTTTTTGTAAAAAATAATTCGTTACCGTTACTTAACGATTGTAACGATTCGTTACTGTATTCGTTATGTTTTTGGTTTTTGTAATGCTAAAAAATAAGCTGTTAGATTGTAAAATTATTTAATAATCAATATTAAATGTAATAATCTGTTACAATTAAAAACTCTAAATTAGTCTCTATATAGCGCAAGCGTTTTTTATATTAAACTTATTTAATGATTCTAATTTTTTATGTTATTATCTTTACTTTTTAATACACTTATCTTTATAGGAAGTTAAATTGTAATTTACAGATTTCAGTTTTGTCGAAAATTTTTATCAAACATTCTTTTTAAATATTGATATTATTAAGAGTGTATCCCAATATTCACTGTCAGTATCGTAAAATCTATAATTTACGTTACTATAGATTTTCAGTACTGGCAATGACTATCAGAATGTAGCCTATGATAGAAGGCTACAAAATATTTTTCAAAAAATACATATATATATAAGATAATAAGGAACGAAAAAATAACGATAAAAGTAACGGCTAATTCGTTACCGTTACAAACAGAAAAAAATAACGATCGTTACCGAGAAAAAGTACCTGTAACAGTAACGACGTTACAAGTAACACGTTACTTCCCAACCCTGCATTTCAATATGCATTTTACTTCTCTTCATAATTCGATAAGTTTGTAAAAGCCTTCAGACATGTTTCATATGATCCTCTCGATAAACGCCGGCGTGATAAGCGTAGCGTAATAAGATGCACAAGAGCGACGAAAAACTCGTTCTCACGATTTAAATACGAAGCGTATACACGGTGAGTCAGCAACGCGGTATAAGCCGCTAACGCTAACAGTGTATCTTTCGTCTCTTTCGTCTTTCTATGACTCACGAATTGCGAGTATTTTTCGATTGGCGCACACACGAGGGTGAGGACCCTCGACTTAGCGCAACCCCTCGGGCCCAAAAGGCATCGGCGAGGGAGGTCTGTTTCTGCTTCCTTCGCCATGTGTTGCTCGACAGTGATTCTCAAATCGAGATCGCCCTATAATTTATCGCGATGAATATTTGGACAGTGCATGTTTACTTGATGGAAAAATTACAATGTGATTCGTAGAATTTCAACCTTCATCCGCCTGTCACTTTATTCGAGAGAGTGTCGCGATGATGTAAGCGTATACGAATTGTACTAATAATACTTTGACAAGTTTTTTTTTTATAGATTGATAAAATTGATCGAAATTTCTTTGGATATCCTCTCTAGAATTTTATCACTAAAACTGGAGTATCGAAAGTTCTTAATAGAGACATATCAAACTAGAGATATCACTCGGAAATCAAGAATAAAATTGAATCGTGAGTGAGAGATAACGGATTTATCAGAAAATGATTTTACGCGAGTCATAAAAATAAGAATTATCATAATAACGTTTTTAAATAAAACAATCCACATATTTCTCAGATACTTCGCCATTCTCGTACAATGCAATAGAAAAACAAAATAGATCTATGTGTATAAAAAATTGCAGAAGAAAAAAATACATGTTTTCTCTAACACACTTCGATGACACACGGTAAGGATTAACTATTGCATGACAGAACTTTATAAAATCAATTCTTATCAAATATAAAACTTATAAATCTTAAAAAATTAAATTTAACCTCGGATTACTTGTGACAATATATGCACAAAATTTCGCAATGTCATAGGTTTAATCGCCTAGCGTAATAATATTACAAATACATGCAATCCATCGAGAGGGGTGGGGGGGAGACATATCACAAAATAATAATATCATTTTTACGCGTACAAATTGTATGTCAGACTCTTTATATCAATATTTTAGAAGAATCAAAATTAAAGAAACTTCACATTTTTTTTTTTTTTTATAAAGTTCAGTGATAAAAACAGGTATTTTCCGGGAGAAAAAGAAGAAGAAGAAAAAAAAACACCGATCGTTTTTATTAAAAACGACAAACAAATAGAAAACCTAGAAAAAATATAAATGTGAAAATGTAATGAAAAGCGTTATATAAGAATGATAAATTCCCTGCAGAGAATTCGTTAATTTTGTCGTACATTTACATAACTGTCCACGACGAAAATTCAGCGTCAATTGAAAGAATATTTTTCAATTTAAGGTTTATTTAGATTATAGGAATGGGTGTAGTAAATAAATTAATTGTTCGTTACAAGATGTTGAATGGTAAACGCGCGAACCAGATTTATATTGACAGAAATTTTTAATTCTCTTATCCTATTGTTTTTCTCATTAAAATAAAAATTAATATATAAATTTTAATGATATTTATATCTCCATAGTTATTGTTTCAAAAATGTTTCTCTTCTCACAAATTAATTTGAATGAAAGAATACTTTATTTTTATATTACTTTCGTTCTTTTTTAAATTATATATATATTGATCAGTATATAATTTATTAATTAAAGTACTGAAGCGAAAAATATATATATATATATATATATATTTTTTTATAAAATTACATAAATATCTTTCCGCGTCGCATATATTACTCATTTTTACAGTTTATTTTCCATTGGACGTAAAAACCGAAATTTATATATATTTCTCCTCCACCCATTGAACTTTTCCCGTCAGCCAACCCTGAGAAGAATTCCTAAACTTGAAAAGAGAGAATCCTCCGAAAAACTCTGACCGGAAGTGGATCAAACTTCGAATTGCGTGATCGATATGCTGTCGATTTCGCGGGCAATCCATATGCACATTTCACGTCGCGCTTACCGAGATGGGCTCGCCGTTCGCCTTCTCCCCGTCCAGTATCCTCTGTCGCAGGGCAAGCCTGTCCAGGCTGGCGAGTCTATAGCTGCCACCGGCCTCGCGATCCCTGCTGAGCCGCTCGGCGGCTGTGCCGACGCCGCCGCCGTTCGAGCCGGCGTTAAAGCTCGAGGTATACTTGGGTAGGGTCGGCGGCGGCACTTGCCGCGCCTTCTCGCGACTCAGCATCGTGCTGCTACTGTAAAGGAAGGACGAGTTGCTGTTGTTAGGCAGGCCGCGACCGCCGGATGGCGAGATGCCCGATGACGCCGTGGACGACGCCGTGGACGACGACGTGGACGACGACGAGGGCGTCTTGATGCCGTTGCTCTGCGCGCCACCCGCGGTGCCGTTCTGGTTCTCCGTCGTTGACATTCTGTCGCTTGCTTGCTGTCACTCCGCTACTATTCCGCGGCTTCTCTCTCTCTCTTTCTCGTTTCCCCGGCGATGGATCACCACACGGTGATTATTCTCGGAAGAGGATTTATTAATCCTTGAACCGAAAGATTGGACAGATAGTCAACAGGTTGGCTCTCGTATGATTATGTCACGTGTACACGTGCGATAACACGTATGCGCGTAATATCATCTGTCAGAGTCCAAGAGATTTTTCATGATAATCTTTTGATAGAGCGAATGTGTTAAAGGAAACTGTGTATGCGTCATCTCTCTGAGACTAGTCGAAATAATTTCCTGGCATTCTTTGAAATGCATATGATAATTCATTCATAATGTATACATATAATAGCGTATGCGAATGACATATGTATACATTAAATTAAAAAAATTATTAATTATCATTGAGTCTCAGAGATATTTCGATTTAAGGATTAATATTGTAGAATATAAGAGTTACTGGCAAATCTCGACTTTTCATAAGACTGCAAATTTCCCGATACTACTCGGATAGGAAACGTATCGTTATTTTAGTGGCACACATATATTTATCTATGTTATATAATATTTTTTGACAGAGCATAAGAAATATTACTTCTTCTTATTTATTTTTATTAAATCAGATTAAACAAATCAATAATCTAAAAAGTGATTATAATATTCAATTCTTTAAGCATTAATTACATATTTTACTGTTATATAAATTATATTTGTCAATTTTTTAATTTACAAGAATCTATAATTTATAATTTCAAATATAAGAGATTCACTCTAAAACATTTATTATCACTTAAAAAAGGGGGGGGGGGGGGCAAGCGATGTTTTATGATTTTTTTTTTTTTTTTCTGGATATAAGTAACGAAGAATTTTGACAAAAACGCGACTTTTTTATTTTCAATACGAAATGCGTACAAAAATAAATAGTGTCAATCTAATCCCTAGAAGACGATTAGGATAATTAGGACATTATTAATACATATGTCTCGTATTATCGGTATGCAGTTTTATGAAACGGAGTCCAGCTATATAAAGGGGTGGGGGGAGGGGGGAAAGGCGATGCGTAATAATTCGAGTGACGTGCGATGTCCCAACGCGCGTAATTGCAGATCGACATCGTGCATTCTGGAGCCAAGCGAACCGATCGAGAAGAGCTTTGATTTGTTCTCACAAAACTTTATTTGGAAACACGTTTAGCAGTATTCTTTAACCCATCGGGCAAGCTTGTAAGTACGCGATAACGCAATTATCTCGATTTATCCGATAATGGAAAAACGTGATCAATCTATTTCACGATCAAGCGGATAAATGTTTTAAACTTTTTTTTTTTTTTTACGTTCGTATTCAGATATATTAAATTATTTACATAACGTATTAATTTGTTTTGTTAATAAATAGCATCATTATTAATTTGTTAATACGTAAATGTATGTATGTAAAAAATAATAAAAGAATTTATATATATAGGGTGGGGCATTTATATTGAGACACCTAAATATCTAAAAGATAAAAAGAAATGTTTCGGACAAAAGTTGTTCGGTTCTAAGGGGGTCATAAGATGATGGTGCCAGTGTCAATCTTGTTTTATTTTCTTTATACCAATCGATGTCTCTCATTTTTTGAGCTTAAAATATTAAGGTAACATTATTGCGAAATAAATAATTTTATAAGATATAGTTTACGTAAAATTATGTCCAAGTAAAGTAATAAAATAAAGTATAAAATATGTCGTAAACTATTAAACTTTTGACCATCATACCCCTATAACTTTTTATGCAGAATATTGTGAGGAATCGATTTATGTAAAAAAATTGGGGTGTTTCCATAAAAAAAAAAAAATCATCTCCGAAGCGCCTCCACCCAAGGTCAAACTAATGGCACCATCTTATGACCCCCTTAGAACCGAACAACTTTTGTCCGAAACATTTTTTTCTATCTTGCTTTATCTTTTAGATATTTAGAAGTCTCAATATAAATACCCCACCCGGTATATCTTATATTAAATAATACGTATAATAAATAATAAATTTAATTATAAAAAAATGAGAAAAATGCATCGAGTTTTCTGTAAAAAATATTGGCTACTTTACTCGGCAACAAAACCAGATTACGGACAAGTTTTTCTTACATATATCGGCTGTATCCGACAATAAAACCGCGTTTTCAACGTGCGCGATTGAAATCGAACAATCCCTGACCAATCTTCCCGGGAGAAGAAGAGGAAAAAGAAGCTTCTCTCGATCGGTGCGTCGATGGAACACGTCGAAAGTCGATACGAGACGCGGTTTTATTTATCCTCGCTGCGATGAAGGTGAGTTTTCATACCCGTCTTATATTTCGCGAGGATAATCAGACGTTTTCGTATCTCACGAACAAACGGCGCATTACTTGAGATCGATCGACGAAGGAAAAATGAATGTAAATATATGAGGAAACATCCGATACTTTCGATATTGAGCTAAAAAGAATGCAAAGCTATAGGTTTAAATATTATTAGAAAAATTAGAGACAATAATTTATGTAAAATATTTTTTTAAAAATTCAATATGTAATAGAAAGGTTATCTTAATCACATATATTTTCGTTAAAATCTGTTTTTCAGACGTTTTATAATTCGCAATAAAATTCAAGACACATTTCTACTTATAATTGTATATGTATAATTTCAATGTATCTTGATGTATTAATATTTCAATTTGTATATATTTTATGCGTTCAAATTTTTTGTAATATACGATATATAAAATATATAAAGAGAATTCTGCCTTCTCAATTTTGTCGTAAATTATAGATCGTCTAAAGAGGCCTTACAATCAAGAAACTTATCATTAATGAGTTGAATATAGTAGATAATGATTAATCCCATTGATTTATATATGAAATGCAACCGACTTTATAAAGAAAATGTATTGCTAATGAAGAACTAATTAAAATGGATGAGATAAAATTAATATAAATTAATAAATATAGCTCATTAAGCGTTACATTTATTTACGTACGATTGGAAGCACTTTTTATAAATTATCAAGTTTAATTAAAGCAAATACACTGTATCTCATATAGAGACTATGAAATAAAAATTATGAATTTTATTTATATTTATACATCTCGTATATTGAAATTTTTCTAAACTCGAATTCACGATGTGCAATGATTGTTTACGTATTATCGTTGGATGTTGACTCATGTTGACGGCTGTCTGTGTTTTCGTATTACTATGATATCAGGAATGTATCGCGAAGTAAAAGTGATCGTAACTAAAAAAATTCCCATTATGTAGCTTCAATGATCGATCGAAATCGAAAGGTGAAAGGATCGTTTCGTAAACGCGGAATGAGAAATGAGACAGCTACCTCCGGTTAACGAAAAATTTAATTAGAGCTATAAAATAATTAAAATTAAAATTAATTAATATAATAAATAATAATTAAATTTTTTCTGTATCGTAAAAGATTTCTAGGAAAGTTGGAAGATTTTTTTTTTTTTTTTCCCTATACAAAATGTTAATTTATATAAATATGAATTTTAATTAAATAGATAAGTAATTTTAATTTAGATCCTTCGTGTCAACAAAAAGAGAGATTGAAAGCGGCGTCATTTGGATGAACGCAAATTTTCCCGTGCACGCAAGTACGGAAGGAAGCACGCCTCCATGCCGCGTTTCCATTGTAACATGTGAGTAAACATATAGAGGTCACTTTTGCGCGTCCACGGAACGTCGAGTCATCGAAATTATACCGGTTTCCATTCTTCATGTTTGCTCTCGGGAACTCGGAATATCGAAGCTCCCGGAAACTCGTGGCATCGAGAGCGAGTGTCTTTCGAGCTCACATTCGAGATAATAAGTTACCGAGCGCCATCGTACATGCACTCTCGACGCGCCTTAACTAGATTCCGAAAATCGAGATATATTATATCACAGAACGCTACTAACCGTCCCTTAACCAGCTCTCCCCGTTAACGCTCGCCTGCGTAGGTGGTGGAGGATACGAGGATTGCAGGGAAAGAGATAGGACGGGGGAACGCGTCGGAGGGAACACGCGTTCGCGCGCGCGCGCGCACACGCGAAAAGCGAGAAAGAAAGACAGAAAGGGAGAATGTAACGTGCGTCGCACCGTGTGGGCTTCCGAGCTTCGCAGCCGGCGTTGCCGATGATTCACGCCGTCGGCGAGCCGGTGGAGCGTGGCCGCGTTTTCACTCTCACTTGGTGGCCGTTCATCGTTTTACGCGTCCCGCACGCGCGAACGTAGAGATGAGAACACGAATAATACGTGTCTGTCCGCACCACACAAACGAAACGCCACAGATTGTACTGAGATAAACGCGTCCTCGACGAAAGTTTCATCCACGCCGTCACACACTCACTAAGCCCGACTCGTACGTACTGCGGCGACCACGCCTGACGCAGCTGCCGCGAGGGGGAAACGGATCGTTGGAGGGGGTAGAGAGACATGGCGCGCGGCCGCGGCGCAATTCGTGAACGTCGGCCGCGCATGCGCCGTCAGCCAGTCGCCGCGGAACTGATAAGCGCGCTCGACGCTCACGGCATGTGAGCGAAGCTTTTATTATATCGAGCGTCGATACCGCAGCATCCTATCATTACAACCGCATGTTTTCAGTCCTTCATAAGGACTTTAAAACCAGACACTTTTGCTTTCATTTGTCGCGCAACGGAGTGTAAATGCTACTTTGCGAATGAGACTGCTTTCTTTGTTCTATATATGCCAAAATAAATGGGAAAAAAACATGTTTCTCTCTCTCTCTAAATTAATGTTTTGTCAAAATTTGATGAATAATTTGAATATTTTCTTTGCTCTTATTTGATACTTTATTTATACTCATTTGATACAATATTGCGGGCACTCATTAATTTGATTAAAACCCGAACGAATCGGTTATGAATTTTTAAATATATTTATCACACAAGATATAAATAAACAAATCATTTAATTATCGCGTATAATTATTTAGGAAAAATTACAGCAGATATATCTGCGACAATTCGTAAATATTTATTTAATTAACGAGATTATAAATGCAATGATATATTATATGTAAATTAAATTCGCGGCTATAGAATTACTTTGATATTAGATATCCTCGATACGTGATATTCATACACGCGCGTCCTGACTTCAAGAATCACAGACGAACGTTAATAACAGGATTATAAATAATAACAACAACGTGACATTTGTAATAGTAATAAGAGATTGAGAGATGGGGGGAACCTTTTAATAATACTCCGAAATAAATATATTTCAGGGAAAAATTGCGCCTGTTATTTTTTATAAATTAAATATACGACTTTAGTTATAGATACTTCTATATATATTATATAACAGGATAATAATAAAATAGATACAAACGCAGTTCATAAATTCCTCAACGTCTCAACTAACTAATTGCTCAAATTAGAGATTAATTATTTGAGTGGAGAAAATATTTGTGCGGAGTTATTAGTTAGATAATAATTTAATATATACGCTCAGCCATCTAGATCTCGATGACTTTTCATGAGAATCTGGCGGTTAATATCGCGCTTTTCTGTGACTAATCGTAAGAATGAAACTTGCCGAGAGATTGCAGGATGAGAGACGATCTTATCGAACGATCGCATCGGTGTCAACGAACACGCATTCATGTAATAGTACACGATTCCGCGCGTCATCTCTAACAACGAGAATGCGCACTCTCAGAAAGGATTTCTGATAACGAGAGAAAAAATATTCTTCACATATTTAATCGTATCGCAATCTTATGCAGTATAGAAATAAAACAATTTTAAAATTAAATCAATAATTCCTTTTCTTCTCTCTCGAATTAAATAAGATTGTCTTACTATCTTGAGACAAGGGTAACATATACAAATCTAAGCTTATATATTCTTGCATTTAGAATAACTTGATGTTAGATCGCTACAAATTTCCATCTTCATCTTTGTGAGAAAATTAACGGGATAGCACCAAGAGGATTTTATTCTAGATTTAAGAATTTTCCATTTAAGATTAAAATATTCCTTTTTCAATGATAAATATGATTGTCGCTATATCGATCCTATTTTATGATAGATTGAAGAGTAATAGCATCAGATCCGGAAATCTTTTCTATGGGTGCGATGATTAGCTCTAAGTGATTCGAGTCTCGCCGTTCGCGATTTCGCGATGTCAACGCACTCGCGATAGCATTGTCTTCGCGCTTGTTATTCTAAGCGCGTCCACTAGGAAGTACGCATGGCGGAATACCCGGAGAGCGTCGATTGCGACCTTAATTGGACATCGAGCTAATGAGAGCACCGAACCGTCTCGGCCATGCGTGTTTTTGCGTACGTGCGTATGCACACACGCGTTCGAGAGAACGAAACGAGGAATAAAAAGAACGCCTCGAGAGGAATTCAACTCGCGACAATGCGTCGTGGATGAGTCGAGTGGATACTGTTTCGAAATAATTACCTCGTCAATTAAACGCTATGCATCCGGTATTGCAATTCGATCATCTACCGATTAATATCGTATGCCAATTAATATTCATTAATTCGATTTTATATACAGTATATAAAGTATATTTTAAATTTATATTTAAATTATATTTAAATAATATAAAGTGTATATTAATATATATAAAATATATTGTAAATTTTAAATTCGTTTATTTATATATATATATATATATATATATATATATATATATATATATAAAATATATTTTAAATATTAAATTTGATTATATATATAAAATATATTTTATATTTTAAATTCGATTATACGTATAAAATATAAAATATAAATAAAATATATTTTAAATTTATATATATAAGATCGAATTAATGGGGATTATTAATTCATATGCAATACATACATATACGATGATAAATGTATGAATGCACGTTAGAATTTCATTTTTCTAAACATTGTTTACATATGACGATATCTTCTCTCTCTCTCTCTCTCTCTCTCTCTCTCTCTCTCTCTATTTATATATCATTAATAAAAAAAAAATTGTCATGCAGATGACGATACGGCTACCTGTTCTTGAGACTCCTTGTTCTTGTGGCAATTGTATCTGGCGAGAACGGCCGGATTCAAACGGCGTCTCGCCGTCGACATTATTTAATCGATTGCTCGCCAATGATGAAATAGCAACTCGCTGATTCACACGAGATATCACACTTTAGTCAATTGTCCCGCGACTAGCTCAGTTCCCGTCTTGTATAGGAAACAAACATTGCGACGCGTTCCGAGAAATCCGCGCCGATCGATCGGCCACGGAAACGCGAATCAGGAACGTATCCGAGAAACGATTTTTTTTTCGCAATTCGATCGGCTTTCTTAAATCGTTGACGCGAGACTGACAGCGAAACGAAAACTGATAAAAAATCAACCGGGATTAGGATTTTTATCTATTCGTAGCTTTGAATTGATACGACGCTTCAAAATCGGAATATCCTTTCTACGGTTTGGAGAGACGGAACGATAAATTTTATAAGTTTGCGATTCAGCGAGATCAGAAGCATATATAAAGAAACTTGATACATTATATTTTAGAGCTCTCTATTTTGTATCTGTAAAGGAAAAAAAGTTTAGTAAATTTTCTTGGAATGTGCCATCATTTATTAACACTTGTTTAATTAACAAGGAAATTCATGGATGAATGATTTTGATAACTATGACATTGTTCTCAAGTCATTGATGAAAATGGAGCAGTGTAGCGAGAAATAATAGAATTAAAATTAATTCAATTTGATATTATTATTCATTAAATCTCTATCTTTTATGTATAATATAATATTCGCAAATTACATACTATATTGCGTAGAAAAAGCTTGCTAATTTCGGCATTTATCGCTTTTAGGATATAATAGATGTGTCAATGCAGTAAAAAAAAAAAAAAAAAAAAAAAAAAAAAAAAAAAAAAAATAATACGATCTGATTGTGATAAATTAAATTTTGTGAAAATACTTATCGTTTAATTTCTTATTTCGAAATTTATAATCCAATTGAATGTGAGAAAAATATTTTTATATGAAATGTTCCTGTTTTCTTGCATTGCTTTTTTTTATATAACTTTTCTTTTTTCATATTTGCTAAACTTTTATTTAATAAAAAATATCTATAAAAATAATTTGTTAAGCTATTGAAATATCGCAGCAAGCTTATACTATATAAATGCGATTATGTGATTGTGTTTTAAAATTACAGTTTAAATTATTGATTAGATATAAATCTGAGAATTTATCGAATAATCTTCCGTCGATATATTTATTGTTCCTTATCTCCGAGAAAATTGTAGAAAGACATTGATATTGTAACTGTAGAAATAATAACGTAGAAGTTATAATGGCACAAAAAAGACTAGCAAAAAATAATAAATAAATTTCACGAAAATGATATTCTGTTTCTAAATTAAATATTTCGAGAAAAGTTTTCGAAATAGAAATCTAGAAATCACAAAGATACAATTCTTAAATTCTTCAACGGATTAATGAAAGATTCGAATTTAATTAAATAAATAATAACTTTATATACACCCACAGAAAAGATTTCCGGATCTAATGCTATTACTCTTCAATCTATCATAAAATAGGATCGATATAGCGACAATCATATTTATCATTGAAAAAGGAATATTTTAATCTTAAATGGAAAATTCTTAAATCTAGAATAAAATCCTCTTGCTGCTATCCCGTTAATTTTCTCACAAAGATGAAGATGGAAATTTGTAGCGATCTAACATCAAGTTATTCTAAATGCAAGAATATATAAGCTTAGATTTGTATATGTTACCCTTGTCTCAAGATAGTAAGACAATCCTATTTAATTCGAGAGAGAAGAAAAGGAATTATTGATTTAATTTTAAAATTGTTTTATTTTTATATTGCATAAGGTTGCGATACGATTAAATATGTCAAGAATATTTTTTGTCTCGTTATCAGAAATCCTTTCTCAGAGTGTACATCGGACCAATCTGCCTATGACCGGACACTTTCGATATTGCGATAATCGTGTTCTCTCGTTGTGTAAAAATTGACACTCGTCGAAAAATTGGGGAAATATTTTTTTCTCGCACCGTGACACTCGTCCCCGCTCAATCGATTCGAGTCCGCGCGATCGTCGTGCAAACTGAACTCACGCGGCCGCGGTATTAATATTACGAACACGAAGCCAACTTCCACGACGATCGGAATGCGACTAGTCTTATCAGAGTAACAGAGAGACAGAGAAAGAGGGACTCACCGCTGTCGTGATGTCCGAAACGACCGTGACGGTGATGACGTTATCGTCGTCGTCGTCGTCGTCGTAGTCATCATCGTCATCGTCGACGTTGCCCATGCGGTCATCCAGTATCCGTACAGCACCGGAAACAAACCAGAGAAGTGGATAGGGAAGCGGGATAGATAGGTAGGTATAGGACGATAAGGAATAAGAACGATAAAAAGCAAGGATCGTCCGGGACGCGAAGGGAGAGGGAAGGAAATGTTATACGTTAGAATTATGTTTTTTAATGTCTATGTACTATTAGCGCATTCTTTATTACAACTGTTCGACTTTATCGTGTTGTAAAGAAATATTTGTCTATTTATTTACTAAGTATTAAATATTTTTCAAACTAATATATTTAAGATAATTTTGTCTGATTATTACGCATTTTTATCAATATTTTTTTTAATTATACGAACGGTTGTTAATATTTTATAGGAAAATATATAATGTCTATTGCTAAAATTACGACAAGAGATAAAATTTCTCTCAAAATTAAAAATTCAATAATAATCCTTAAAGTCATGAGGATCAATTTATTTGTTTTTTGTCTTTTCAAACCACAACTGCCTTAGAAATAAATTATATTCGGAAAGTTTCCCCATGATATTTCAAATACCATTTGATATTGAGAATCATAAAAGTGTAGGCCGCGGTATTAAAGAAAAGGAGAAGCGCAAAATGAGAGATATGCGGAAAGAGCAGGCTTCTTACGTGAATCGTGCAGAGCGATAGTGGAAGTCTCCATCCTGATTATCCGTCTGATATCCCCGTCTTATCGTCGGATTCTATCGCGGTGAATCGTCCGAACGGCCACGCGCGCTGTACCGAGGGGTGCCATCGACCGAAATAGATTTTCCGAAAAGTACAGATTCCCGGGGTTGTATGGATTTTAAATATCGCGCGATATAGACGACGTAACGATGCTAGGCGTGTCAGATATGCCGGTTCGGATCGAAGAATCGTGCGGTCTCAATGTCTCGATCAGGCGATTAAATACGCGATCGTCGAGAGACGCTTGATCGAGCGACTTGGCACTTGGTAATCTCGAAATAATTGTCAGGCTACCACTCGACAGAGAAATCTGCAATTTCGCCCGTTCATAGATTCAAGAGTACAAAAATTACGTGTTTTACATTTGTATTGTTTTTATATAAAATTTCTTATATATATATTTATCAAATCTTTATTTAATATATATATATATATATAAATAATTATTAAATTGAGTCGTTAAGTTATTGAAATCGTTACCAAGCTTATATTGTGTATATTGTACATGCAATTAAAAATAATTATTGCGCTTCAAACTTATAGTCTAAATTATTGATTAGATAAATATCTGAGAATTTACTGAGTAATTTGCGCTCGATAAGACGAGGAACTCGTGTCCTTAAGAATTCTAAATACATAAAAAGGGTGAATCTATTAAATTTATCTCGAGATACAGATAAAAATTCTTCGATTATCGCGAACGAGACGCGGATGCGTCTTCTCACAAATTTCGATCGTTCCAATCGTCGTTTATCGGAGGAACAAATAATTTAATGAAAAACATAGTTAAAGGTAGCCTCGACAATTTATACGATGCGAAAGAGAGAGAATGGGATACCACTGGATACACGGAATGATCGCGTGCTCGCGTGAACGAATACGCGATTCGCACTAAAGGCACATCGACTCGAGCGAATCGCGATCACTCGCAGCTTCTCCCACAGCTTCGCGACGAAGAAGTTGTTTCTTCTGCTATCCTCGCACACGTTGCTCTTCCTTCCACCATCGCTCTCCTACATTCCTCCTCTCTCCTGCATATTCCTCCTATTCTCTTAATCGATTAAGAGAATTGATTCTTTAACCCTGCGATGCCTCTCAGGTCAATCTTGACCGTTCTAAGATGTGCGATATCTCTGTAAGAAATTATGTTAATATTATATTTCATATTTCTTTAATATTGCTAATATTCTTTACTTACAATTTTAATTATTTATTCCTTATTCATAATTTTACTAGTTTCTCTATTTTTATATATTCATTATTTTGAGAAAAATAAATATATACTTGTAATATATTATATATGTAATCATTATAACAATTATAACATAATTATAAATCCCGTCTATTATTATTTGAAATAATCAATATGTAATGAATATAATAAATATGTCAAGCATATATTTTTATGTCAGAGATCTCTCCTCCTATCATAACTGATTAGGAACAGGCGTCCGTGAAAATAATAGCGGCGCGTTATCTATGCAGAATTAACAGCAGGCAATGACAATCTTATCTTAATGGGAAACTAATCGATGAAATATACAAATAGCTAGAAATAACTAATAATTCGTCAAACTAATGAGTAAGATTAAAACAATAGTTACAAAGAAATAACAAAAAAATATCAATCTTTCTCGATAACGTGGAGCGATAAATCATTTAGAACGATAAACATTCTTTGTTTAAATGTCAAATAATATATATCTATGTTTTCTTGTTTTTAACAATGCACACTTTATTTTACGATTTTCTCCTTCAGGCTCTTGAAATTTATTGTTAAATTCTAAGATTTTTAAAGCAATATTCATAGAATTCTTTTCTCTTTAGATAAAAAAATTTTTATTTATAAAAGATCTTTTAAAGAAAAAAAATCTATAAAAATATTACTTCAAAAATGAAAAATCTTTGTTTACACACGCATATATACAGGGTAGGGCATTTATATTGAGACATCTAAATATCTAAAAAATGAAACAAGATAAAAAGATATGTCTCAGGCAAAAGTTGTTCGGTTCTAAGGGGGTCATAAGATGGTGCCAGTGTCAATCTTGTTTTATTTTCTTTATACCAATCGATGTCTCTCATTTTTTGAGCTTAAAATATTAAGGTAACATTATTGCGAAATAAATAATTTTATAAGATATAGTTTACGTAAAATTATGTCCAAGTAAAGTAA
Organism: Polyergus mexicanus; assembly: GCF_030449975.1. NCBI lineage: Eukaryota > Metazoa > Arthropoda > Insecta > Hymenoptera > Formicidae > Polyergus > Polyergus mexicanus. The sequence goes on along the minus strand of NW_027223338.1, from coordinate 918,130 downwards.
TAAAATAAAGTATAAAATATGTCGTAAACTATTAAACTTTTGACCATCATACCCCTATAACTTTTTATGCAGAATATTGCGAGGAATCGATTTATGTAAAAAAATTGGGGTGTTTCCATAAAAAAAAAAAATCATCTCCAAAGCGCCTCCACCCAAGGTCAAACTAATGGCACCATCTTATGACATCCTTAGAACCGAACAACTTTTGTCCGAAACATTTCTTTCTATCCTGGTTTATTTTTTTAGATATTTATGTGTCTCAATATAAATGCCCCACCCTGTATATGCACATATGTATGTATATTATGCACGCGCATATAGTAATTCTTATTTAAGAAACTACTATTCTTTTTTTTTATAATTTAATTAGAAAATGTTCTCTTTAAATTTTTCGGAGTAATTACTTTAGTTTTGCATTACAAATAAATCGAATAATTAATGACTAGCTAAAATTTTCCATCAAAATTATTTCGCGACTTTTTATCAGCAATAATAAAAATAATAAAAAAAAATTATTATAAAACGCTACCTCAAGGCATTTACGGACATAATATTTTTATACAAAAAAATCGCGTTGATATTATACTTATTACAGTAAGATATAAAATATGTTAGTAGTATGAAAAGTTATGATAATAATATATGAGAATGAACAGAGTTTCCAAAAGACACTTGTCTTAGAGAGAGAGAAACACATATTAAAATCAATCATAAATACGAGAGAGAAAAAGATATATATATATATATATATATATATATATATATATATATATATATATATATATATATATACGACTTATACAAACTGTATACAAGCAACTGTCAAATTAATTCTTATAGTATTAATTACACGCATCTCAAAACAATTAATAGATGACATTACAGTTTCTAGAAGTAAGAGAGAGAAACACAGACGTTCGCTGGTTCGCATTAGATTAACGCTCTAAAAATTAAACAATCTTCTGCTCAGTTTTTATTGCGGTCAGAGAGATGTTGTACAAGGACGGAGGGCAAAAAAGAGAAGACCGTTAACGAGAGACGTGTGATTAATCGGGGGGCTGTCAGTAATGATTATGAGATGCGGAGTGTATCGGTAGGGTTAGGTCGGTCGTATATCGACCAGCCGCGTCGTATTGACGACGAAATTTCGACGGCGCCGAAAATGGTGTCGGCGCCGACCTGGCGCGTGCGTGCGTTCGTTCGCTTACCATTTCGCTGCATCCTTGTCGTTGTCGTCGTCGCCGCCGTCGTCGTCGTCGTCCTTCCACCGGGATCTCGTCACAGCGACTCATCGATCATAATCCTGCGCTCCTCGACGAGAACGACGAGGCGGGTAAACACCGTTCACCGGCGTCGTTTACCTCGCATGCCACGCTCGACGTGAGAGACGGGACGAGAGACACGAGACGCGACGATATTCTCGGCGATCGTTCCCGGGAACGCGAGTGAAGGGGAACGCGACGCGACACGGACCGAAGACGCGACGCACGCGATCCGGCTCGCGCTTTTCAAATATTCGCGTAGTGCAACCTCGCACGGCGATTCGAGTGTCGCTGACGCGTGCGCATGCGCATGCGCGTGACGCGAAGTTGGCCGCACTGGCGATACGATATGTCAACTTGAGGAAAGAAAAACCACGTGGGGCGTACCTGTTACCGACAACTTCGTTATCGACTTAATCGATTCAAGTTTATCGATATATTTCGATATATATATATATTGTATAATTATTTTCACTAAAAATACTATTGATTTATTGGTACATAGTAACAATATTTATTTGTTTGAAAAACTTTTATCTCTTTCTCTCCCTGTATCTGATATTATATACACGCATTTATAATTGATTAAACATTTGTTATTAAATAAGAAGAAAGTCTAGAGAGTAGTAATTTAAGTTCCCACTCATGAGCGAGTGTTCGCGCCATCTGTTGCCGTGTCGTAAAAGTAAATGCGAATCACGTGACGACTATCTACCGGAAAGCCACGGATAATACGTATTTGAAGGTTATAGACTGAATTGTGTTTGGAAACATTTTTGAGCAACAGATATACTCGCAACTAACGTAAGTGTTTAATCGCTATAAGAAAGACGTAGACAAACGACCACGTAATAAATTTGTTTGATTATCGGTGAGATATACATATTTTTTTATATTTTAGGTTATGGGGAGAGCGTGTTGCATCTTGGGATGCCCATCTGGCGGAGATGCCCCGTCTCATCAGATTCCCAAGAATCCGATCCTTTTTCAGAAATGGAAAAACATGATCTACTCTGAGAAGATTCAACATCTGACCGATGAGCAGATAAGCAAATGTGCCGTGTGCTATCGGCACTTTGCCGACGACGATTATCTGGTGACGTTTAGAGTGAGGAAATTGAAGCGCGGCATTGCACCTTCTTTAAACCTGCCAAACAAGCCTGCTACTAATAATGGTAAGCCTAGTATAGTTAAAATAGAATCGGAAACAGAAATGGAAATGTCCGACCCGGAAACAAGCATGTTTCTTGAAAATCTGAAAACGAAATGTCAAGAACCCGAAACGGAAGTATCAGAAATTGCATTATTCGAAGATATTCCGGAAGAAACTGAATCCTATTTTCGTAAACAGCTGCAACAAATTTCACCAGATAAGCATAACGTAAAAGAAAACGATTCAAAGACGGAAGCATTTAAATTGTGTTGTAGAAAAAAAGCACTGAAAAGAAAACAAAGAAAATTGATGGCCAAGAAATTAGTATTACTTCGACTTAAAAAACAAGCCGAACAATATGAAAAAACACCTACAATACAGAAGCTCTTATCTTCTTTAACACCTACTGAAATAGCATTAGCCAAAGCCAAAATACGAATGTCAAGATATTTACCAAAAGTATATATAAGAGTATATTATAACATCGCTAAGAGAAAAGCTCTTGGCCAATTATAAAATTTATTTGAAACAAATGTCAAAACTGAGAGGATGAGAAATTAAGATGCGCAACCTATTATCTCATTCCACATACGATGGAGAGATGAAGGAGGCATGCGATACATTATAATATATAACTGATAGCTATCAACAACATAGCAGGAGCTCGTATAAGAAAGAAAATTAATTATGTCAAATTTACCATGATAACATAACGAGCACAATCTATTGTAAGTGCATATTTTCATATTAGATAATTAAATACAGTTTACAAATTATTTCTATTAATAAAAGAACATACGAATTATGCATATATATATATATATATAATATATAAAATATATATATATATATATATATATATAATACATGTATGTAAATCAGATATGACAATACTGTCCAATATATATATATATAATTATTAAGCAGCAATATATAATTATTTAATCTTTGTTTTTTTAGATGACTACAGAATAATAAATGTACTGGATATGATCTTATTACATAACAAAGTCGCAATTTATTAGAGATTTTTCTCTAAACAGATGGGAAAGGTACAAGTGAAAACGAATCGCATGCAAAATAATCGTTCGAGCATTGTGTCGACACAACGGTGGATTTACTGTATTTTTAAAAACGAATACATGAAATATACATTTATAATTATATATATATATGTATAATTGGTAGAAGGATTATATTCTCCGAATATAGACCTCTGAACGCTATCTTATCACTAACGACGTCGTAAAGAGTATAACGTATCCTCTCTGAACACATAATCTTGACGGGGATTATTCTGTTGAGCACTTTACTCGTCAGTGATATATCTTTTTCTTTTCTTTTCCTTTTACTACGCGAGAGAATCGCTATACTGACAATAATACGGTGGTCCGCGTTTAGGAAACGCGCCGATAAATACTTATCTGCGCGTAATCGATTCCGCGGGACGGGGGGGAATAAAACCGATCGAATTGGTACAAATTAGAAGTATACAGCAAAGATACATCCTCTTTAGGATCGGTTGTCGTGTGCGTGAAATATATTTCGAGCGTAACACACATCAAAAAAGTCATTCGACAAATTACGTTGAAAAATATTCTCATTTATACATTTATTTTTATCTATACATCTCTTATCAATTTATATTTTGAAAAGATGCTGCGTATATGTATTTTATTTTCTTCCTCTACATCCATATACTAATTACGAAACACTGCAATTTCAAAATGTATTCGATCTCAAAGAGAGTCAGTGTGCTTTGTCATCTGTATATAATTAGGAAATACATACTTTCCCTTTAGCTGCGTGTAATTATTATGTTATAGAACGCGCGTTAGCTAGCTTCACACTTTCTTCACATTGCTGATTCCTTTTCACGTAATTCGACGGTTTGAAAAATGCACCGAGTAGAAAATTACTCAAGTTCTAAAATTTCCACCAAAGATTCCTCTAAGAATTTTTCAGCGTTTTCGCCGTAGATAAATACAAGAATGCAACAATTGAATGAGAAAAGGAAACAGTTGATTTAAGAATAAGATTTTTCGAAATTTATATTTATTGTTAATATTTCGATCAATAAATTAATTGATCATCATTTCGCGTATTAGCCTAATATATTGTAATTAAAGCCAATAACAGATAAAAAGATAGAATCTTCTTTCGCTCCTTACAGCACGATGAGAAGGATCAAGAGAAGATATAATGAACTGTGACAGACGAGAAATATATTGGAAGCGAAATTGTCCTTAAAAATCTGCGAATAAAGATCGCGTAGGAGATATCTAAAGGGAAAGCGCAGAAACAAAAAAAAAAACAGAAAAAATATGAAATATTATAATTGTACCATAGCGGCGTGTTTATCCCGACGCCTTTAGGCCCTGCGGAATAATGTTCGGGCCCCAAGAATTCAATGGGGGCTCTGAAATAATCGGGGCATCTCGATTCTTCCGGTCGTGAAAAAGTTCCATTATTAATAGTAATATATATATCTCGACTGAGAGTTTCGTTTTATAAATACAAACGGTTCGTAAAATAATGGAATAAAGGACCCGAGCCCATTCTATGACGCCTAAACGCGTCCCTGCGCAATACAAGACAGTTTGTGCGTTGATACTCGATAGTATACAATACATATATATTAGAGAATCGCCCCTCTTGTGATGAACGCGCGTTCGGACGAGCCATGAGCGTCGATCAACATCAGAATGTATATTAATTTGATTGTATGTCGCCTGGGGCACAATGTTGACCGACCCTGGTATTTATGACAATCGCAAGCGTTGTATTTTCAGCGATATACGAGCGCGAGACGAGTGAGCAATATCGAATTAAACGGACAAGCTGAGAGCGCATACAGTATCACTTTGTTCAATATCAACTAACGTTTCCTAGTTTGACTAACGAAAATTTCGAAAGACGAAGAAACACAAATTTCCTACATCTTTTTTACATCCATTTAATTTAAATGACAAACGTGATATTTGTGTGAAAATAATGATGATCAAAATAACATTTATAGCATATACTTGGTCCAGCGATTATTCGACAGATAATCGTCGCTCGTTATCGATCATTTCGTATTTAAAATCGCTACATTATACTGGCGATTAAAAGCCGCGAGTGTGGTTTCTCGTCCAAACGCGTCTCTACTTAAACGAAATATGTGTCGTGCGCATCACAAACACACATCTATCTCGATACGTGTAAATGATTGTCCGTGATTGTCCATAGTTGATAGAATAATCACACTTCGATATCATTTTATTCTTTATCTTTGCCTGCCTGTTTTAAAATACGCGAAAAGAGGGAGTAGAAGAGCGAGTCGATGTCACCCGATCGCTTCGTTACTTTCTCCAAATGTGTATCGGGGTGTGCTTAACGTTAAGGACACTTAACTTTGTATAATCTCTTATGCAATTAGTTAGAATAGTATGACCACACGAAAATGAGATTCTTTCGAATCGTAGACGTTTCATGAATGCTCGGAACGAGATCGATAAAATTTCGGCGCTTTCCGATTCTCTCGCGCGATTGTGGACGGGAAGAATCTCGCCGGATTAAAGGATGGAAAATTTTACACATAAAATCCGATACGAATACAATCTCATTTTCGATTCTACTTTCTTATATTCAAGAAATGATGTTATTTTCCAATATGATTTTCGTTGAATTCCAACATCCTACATTTCGACGCTTAACAAATTTGAAAAATGAATTCTCTCTTCCTTTCTGTCTTTTCCCTTCCTTCTCCTTCTTTTTCTCTTTTCGCGATGATTTCTATTTATTTATTTTGAACGCACTGTAAGATTTCCCTCCACCATATGTGCGATGACATACAGTTCGAAATGGAATTAATTAAAAATAAGAAATGGAATTAAGTAAAATTCATAACATTTAGTATTCATTAGACTATATAATTAGTTGCGCTAGTGCAAATGAATTATTATTAACTATAGACTTTTTATACAATTTTTTTATTATAATTTTTTTTCTTTATATATCATATAGAATGGATTTTTCTCAACTATTCTATGTTCACTATATGACGTAATTAGAAAAAGAGAGAGAAAGAGTGAGAGAAGAATTTTTATCCTACAGTGATTTTATCAATTTAAATTTACGATTAATTTTCCAATAAATAAATCTTTAAAAATGAATCTTTTTAGGATGTAAATTCAAAAGATCATGGAATTTTATTTCTCAAATATTTTTGCTGTTTGAAACGTTCAGCGTTTCTCATTCTTTGTGCAAAGAGATTTCTCGACTTCTCATTTCCATCGTCATGCTATAGAAATCGAGATTATATTCGTTCTCGGCAATGCAAAGACACAACTCTCCGAAAATTATATCAAAATACTCGGGATCGAAGAGATCGTTATCAATTATTCGCGGACGTATTCATAATCAGGCACCGAAGGATCGAGCCGAGCTAAGATACCTGTGTACGTGAGTGCGTGAATAATGGCCTCTGCGTTTATTCGTTTTGCAATCGAAAGGAGCAAGGATGTTGTCCTTTCTCGAACCGTCATCAGTTATACAATACAATCGAACTCGCCGAAATTCGTATCAATTCGTTTCGCGATCAGTTCCTTGTTGTTAGACGAGGTGATTGATCGCGCTCGAGTACACACCTTTCGTTAACTACACATTCTCTTTCCGGACACGTATATGTATATCTTACTTACACGGAAGAATATATATCCCGTGACCCGTTGGTATCAGATAGAGCTGTCCAACGAAATATGTTGCGAACGTGTAAGATTCAGATTTCTATTAATCTACTTTTCATGATTGACAATTAGTGAGCGGACAAAAAAGGGAGACAGAGAAAAAGATTTGTACGCGCGTACAAGTTATCGGAGAAAAGTCACATCAAAGATAAAAAAAAACGAAATTTAAACGACGCGAAAAGTTCTTAAAATCTTATTGCTACTAAAATCCTCGAAACGCACGCACGTGCACGCATCACGCGACCGAACACGCACACGCGACATACGTGACATGCAAATATTATAGAAGAATCTTTGATCGCGAGATCTAAGATTTTTCTATAATTTATACGTGGCTGCACGTAAAAAGAATGCTATCGCGAGCGGGAAAGTACTTGCTCAAGGATTTACTTTGATTTACATAACAAAAGATTATAAATATTAATTTGTACAAATAATTATATATGGATTGTCTGACAGCTTGCCCGCCGAAATTTTTCGAATCGAGAATAAAGTAATACATTTATCAAAAGAATACAAACTTCAGAAATAAAATCGCATGTGAATTGCGAAATATATTTTATTCACTCCTTCACGCGCATATGTAATTAACAATAACGAGAAATATTTATTTTCAATAAAAAGTATAGCATTTTTTTCACGCTTGATCAATTGCATATACGCGGCAATGAACAGATAAAATTATTATCGATCATAAGTAATATAATTTTATTTCTTAATTTAAATATATATTAATTGCGATCCATGTACGACAATTTAATGGGCGGTTTCGTTCTGCAAAATACCGGTTATATTATGATGGAAAACTCAACCAGTTACATATATATATATATATATATATATATATATATATATATATATATATATATATATATATATATATATGCGTGCATGCGTGCGTGCGTGTGTGAACCCCATCTCAGACGATGTATAATTCTCGATAAAATTCAAGGTAGAAGTCTATCTACAATTTTATATATCTCGCAAATCGCATAATGTACATATGTATAATATATGTATTTTACTTCCCCATGCGTTTTCTATGTATTACACGCGACACATAAAATAATAAATAGAATAATTTGTCGGAAATCTTTTCTATCGTGAATTACAGATCGTCTAAAGTGGACTCAAGTTATCCTGATTATGCCTGAGTTGTAAAAGCTATCTTAAAATTTAGTGATTGTGTAGTGCAACAATTGACGACTGTGACGTGTGGCTAGACTCGCGCACACGTCGTTATATTTTTATAGATTATTACATAGACAAATATATATCGACGAGAAAAATATTTATTTCTTTGTCTCTCCGTACGTGGCTAAGATATATATATATATATATTAATTTTTGTATTTTTCTTTTCTTTTTCTTTTTTTTTTTTTTTTTTGGTACTGTGTGTATTTACTTCTATAGGAAATGTCTCTTGTCGATATAGAGGTTGTTTCAGAAGTCGCAATCTTCGATTTTTTTACTTGTGGATATGAAATATGGATTAGTGATGTTCTTAGCTCACAGTCCACGTTCGAGATTCAGTCTCGAGTTACTTTATGTCACCGCTTTATGGAGTCGATTATTGACGTTTGACCTAGATAAACGAAGTTCAGAATCGGACGGCATATTGAGATTTAAATGCGCGGCGAGAATGTAATTTTTAAAATAATGAATTTAAAATTATTATGACAATAAAGGTAAAATAATCAAGAAATATATATAACAATTTATAATTAATGTCATCATTTATCATTAATTATTAAATATTGCATGTTGAAGATTATTGTATATAAAATATCGAAATATTAATATATATTAACACTTTATCATCAAGCATGCATCATTAATTTGCGAGACGCTTTAAAAAATTATGCTTTTAAATGCCATTCGCAAAACAAAGGTGTTTTCTTGACCGACAAGTTTTTTTTTTTTATTATAACAAGCTATATGTTATGCGTCTACTATTCCATTGATCATCCATAAGATGAGCAGAGAAAATATTAATATTATCTGAAAATTCAACATCGATAATTAACAGTATAATACCCGGATCAAATTTTCGGAGTTGACGACTTCTGATACACCCTGTATGTCCATTGCTCGTTATACATGTCTTCCCCGCTAGAACCGCATATCTCTGAATTCTCCATCGCCATTTCGTTGACGGCAAGGGTAACATATAGGGTGCGAATACTAATCCAGCGAGGAAGAAGAGAGGGATTTCTCTCTCTCTCTCTCTCTCCGAATTAATTTGCGGTCATCAATTCACGATCTTGGCCGCCGAAGAATGTACCCATGTATGTATAGTAGATCTCGCGTGAACGCGGTTGAAATGCGCGCGAGAACCTCTTTCAGTATCTCATTAAATTTGCACGTACCTGCAATATCCTTCTTCCTTTTTTACATCTAGTTTCACTAACTCGCAATCTGGGCTTGCTATCCATGGTCGCGTCTGTTGCCCGAATCCCGAGGCTAATTAGAAGTGAATCGGCGTCGTCTCGCTTGCTGAGAAGTGCTTGCAAGAGTCACCGATGTGATTCCTCGTTATTCAGCTCCTTACGATTGACCGAGTGTGCGAGTGGATCGGCGTACGCTAGTTAGAGACTCCACAACTACCACGATCTTGTTCGACCTTTGTTCAGTGACGATCGTTGGCACTTCACGCTTCGGGCTGTCTATTGAAGAATTGGTACTGCAACAGGGGAAAGAGAAGGGAGGGAAGTCCCTTTACGGCTTTGCCGTTTCTCGTACGGTGCAGCGCGAGGCACGTCACGAGAATAAAAAGGAACCGCGATAATGATCGGTCTTAGAAAACACGATTTTCGAAAGAATCTCGTTGAATTCAAGAGATAAGCGCTCTTATAGAAATTTTTTACAAATTGAAATTTCCGGATTTAATATCTCTTCCATTGTGTTAATCTGAATTTTTTTTCTCGAACGCAAGATAATATTCTTGCATCTTTTCTCATCTTGAAAAAATAATTTATTTGCTATTGAATCTCCATAAATGTCAGAAAGAAAATTACAATTTTTTATTGTTTTTTAGAGGAAGAGAAAGAAAAAGAGAAACACGAAAAAATATTAAATTACTAAATTTTATAATTATGATACAATTAATTATCGTCAAGAGGAAACAGTTGAAACTTTAATTTTTCTTTCCAAACTTATCGCGTTTGATTATTATCAATTACAAAACTGCTTTGACCAATATTTCGATATCGCACGACGGTTTCCCCCAATTAATCGAAAATAGAGAGAATCTAATCTCTAAGGAGAAGGTGCGTGTGGGAGTGATCAGACGGAGAAAGAAAGAGAGAGATAGAGAGAAAGAGCGGCAAGCACGAACGGAGCAAAGTCTTAGCGAATATCCTTACACTGTAACGGAGGGTCAGTGGGAATGCTGTCCCGGTAGCTGGAGTGATGGAGAAAGTGTTGGTGGTGGTGGTGGTCCGTTCAGGTTCAGGCAGATGGGGGGTAGTTGTCTTACCATGCTGGAGCCAACCTGCTGCAGTAGCCCGATCCCCTGCTGCGACGACGTCGAGGATACGGATGGCCGTCTCGAGCCGCGAATACTGCTTAAGCTCGTACTGAGCAGATATGGCACGCTGCTACTCGTGATCGGCATCCCGCCCCCCTGCGAATAGATTCGATTTGACGTTGAATCAATTACACAGAACTAATTACTACAACTTACTTTTACTGCGTGAATAAACGAGGGACATTAATCTTTCTCGAATTTTTTTTCGGAGTTTCTGTATAAGTCGCAAATCTACGCGATTTTATCCTCGTTAGCACTCGGCGCATTAGTTATATATACCGCGCGGCGATCAATTAATCTAATTAAATTAGACTCCGATTTATTTCTGTTTTACATCGTGTCGTATGATCAATAAAAAGGATTCGCTTTTATAAATGGCAGGTAGTTTTCCGATTGTTCCAAAGCGCACGCAAAAATGTCACTAGGTCACGTTAGTTTTAAACTTCGATGTGCCTCATTAAGTGCTAGATAAAATTACGGGAGAGTTATCGAATACTTGAATCTCGATTCTCGAAATTGAGAGAACGGAAGGGAATTATATTGAAAATTTCAATCTCACGTTTCATTCATCTTAAGAGTATCGTTATACACCTCCGCGTTTTACGATTGCAAGCATTTCAACAATTCTCATATACATATATTCATTCTTTTATTCATTTACTACGCGATATTTATCTGTTACGCGTTCTTTTACACGTTACGTCATTGCGTGTCGCGTGTCAACGATACGCTTCGCCCCGAATTAAAGTAGGAGCGGTAAATGCGGTACGTGCAGTCCATCTTTACATATGTAATATATATGTACCGTAGGCGGAGATAAATTAATGTTGGATCCACGTCGCTCCTGGGGACCGGTGCTGGAGTGTCGACGGATCGGTAGGCCGCTGCCGGGCGTCGCGCCCGGCGAGCTCGCACAGGACGGCGCTATCCGTATCTTCGGTGTCATCAGGGTGTTGTCCGACAGGCGTCTGCTCGTGAACGTGTTGGCAACTCGTAGGAAATTGTTGTCGTTAGCCGACGTTGAGGTAAACCATCCACCGAACATCGCTAAACAGAATCATCCGATTCGGTTAGATCGATCTCGTTTGCGCCTCGAGACGAGAGATATCAAGCCTCCGAGACTCGCTTAATATTTCATATTGGAAAGCAGGGAAGGGAGAGAGGCGCGAAAGAACTAGCACATTTCCACTTACCAGCCATCGAACTTTTCCGCGCCATATTTTCCGCAGACGCCGTTGATATGGAACCTACGTGCGGAGAAATGCTCTTTTAGTATCATAAGCGCGGGTCACTTGATCCCTTGGAGGACCGTTATCATAAATATTAAATAAAGTTAATGGACGTGTTCTCCCTCTGTCTCCTACCGATCCCATCTCGCTACCAAGAGACGGAAAATTTATTAAACCACCATTCACAGTTTAACTAATATTTAGAAAAAATATCCAGAGTGTTAGTTCGCCGTAAAAGAAAGTGTAGTAAAAAAAAAAATATCGAAAGAACACTTTTAGATATTAGGAGTGAAGGAAATGTTAAATGTATTACGAGTCAAAAAATTTAAAAACTGTGTAAAACAAAATTGCCCGTAAAAGCTTTAGAGGTTTTCATCGAAATTTAGATTCGCGCGTAAAAAATGTTGGATGACGGTAAAAAAGATGTTTGATATCTGCTGATATTTTTGTTAGTATTCGCACCGATGCTATTCTTCCTGGCCATATCCTCTGCTGATGAGGTCTTACGTTGCTCGATACGTAAATTCGGAATGTTGAACGTCGGCACGTGCACATTATCGGTACTATACTGATGTCGCAGGGGTCGATACTTGTCGGGACTCGGTAGCGATAAATTGTCGAGCGTCAATTTGTTCCTCTGATTTCTAGAATGACAGAAATGAGAGAGAAAGAAAGCTCAAGCTATTACTCGGTAAATTCTATAGATACATTATATCGACAGACATATCGACAGATGCGCGATATTAATTAATTGATAGCTCCGCCATATTTATTAATTATATTATGTAATGTCCGTTATCGAGTTAAATGGCGTAAATAGAATCATCGTTTCGGCGGAACAATAAGCGCAACGAGTTATTGGCGATAAAATATCGATCAGTATTTGCTTTTTTAATAAGTAATTTTATTAACGATTACTAGACGTGTATGAATAACGCATTAATTTTACAATTGAAGAATTCTGCAATTACTTCGCACACGCCATTAAAGATACGTACAATGGTACTCGTTTGTTCTCATAATAATTATCAGAGAGAATCGTGTTATCATTGACCCGTTTAACCGACACTTTTAATTACACCGCTCGCTCTTAATGCTAATTGTGCTTGCCTCTCAATGTTGTTCAACATATCCTGCAGCACCTCGAGGAGTAGGATGAATTGCTCGAGATTCAGCGCCGGATTCACGGTTTGCGGTAGCAACGACGGCATCGCGTGCGCCGCCATCCAATTGACAGACAATCCGTACTTTTTGTCGGTGAGCATCAGCCTATAAATATCTGAATGCAAACGGACGAGAGCGATTACCTTTAGAGTTGTATACCGTTTGTCTCTTCTTCCTTAAAACAAACATATCTGTCTCTTTGGTACACAGATCATTTATTCCCTTTTTTTCCCCTCGTTTTTACGTTTTATTTTTCCTTTCCATGTTATCGAGAACAGGATCTTTTCCCTTACTTCATTATGGATTAAAATGGTCTCTGGTCGATTTCTTTTTCCTTTCTAACAGGCATTTGATCCAAAGAAGCTGTTCTATTGAAATATCTATTGTATATTTGTTCTATTGTATATTTGTGGCCGAGTTTCATATGATCAATAATAACTGCGCTTGTCTCGATAAATAATCGGTAATAAAATAATTCTAGTAGGGTAAGTCAGGCAGTAAAATAAAATTTTGAATCACATTTTTTAGCATTCGCCGAGACAGTAGACGGAAGAGAGATATGTATTATTCGTATCCTCTTTATATCTCGTTTTATATAGAAAGAATTTAATGATAAATCTTTTGATCTCGTAAAACACGCGAGTAGTCGATGGTCGTCATCGAGAAAGACTTGTACTAGGTGCGTGTTTACAAAGTACTAGACCCACGTTTGTGTGATACTCGCTTTTACTTCACTTACTTACAACCCGCACGACGATCTCGGGCTCCTGCAGCTTGACTTTGCAGAGCAGCGGTAGGATGCAGTCGATGATCTTCTGCTTCTCGAGACGGCACAGAATACACGGCACCACATCCATCAGTACGCGCGCATCTGCCGAGTTGTTTTCGAAAGCGTCCAGCAGCTTCGGCAGCACGACCTTGTGTATGGCATCGTCCTCGAGATAATTCGTCACGTGGGACACAGCCACGAACGCGGCCATCTAATGACAAACAGAGATTAATCGTGTTATTAATAGAAAAATCTTTTAGAGACACAAAAATTTCTTAGGTGGTGATCCACGATATTCTTAAATCACGAAAATCGGTGTATGAATGTGGCATCGACGATTTAGAAGTGTAGAAACTTACAGGAAATTAAGAATTTTTATATCTAATTAAAAATTCTTTAAATTTCTTAAATATCAGAATTTTTGACTTAGCAATGGAATTTCCTTAGTTGCGTTAGATAAACATATTTTTCGACGATGTCCAAAGACTTTTTCTCGTTCATATATCATGAAATTGATCGTTTACTTACTCGTACTTGAATGTTGGAATTCTCGAAGGACTTGTACAGCATCGAGAGGACCTCGCGCTCGTAATCCTGAGGCGTCTTCTCCAGGATGACGTGCAGATTCTCCAATAGGGTCACGGTTCCCTGGATTGACTTTCGATTGGTGAAGAGTGGTCTGCGGGAGAGAGAGAGAGAGAGAGAGAGAAAGAGAAAGAGAGAGAAAGAGAAAGATGGAAGAGAGGTGTGAGACGAGACGTGCCTATCTCGCGCGATCTCGCGCTCATTTCCGCCCTTGTTCTCGTACGTACTTGAGCGTGGGAAATACGATCTGGTCGTACTCCTCTTTGGTGCTGTTCTGAACGATGTAGAGCATAGGTTGCAGCACGGCCGACAGGACTTCCTGCGTCTGCAGCTCCGCGTGAAGATACGTCCAGATGTGCTGATACCAGAGTTTCTGCAGAAAATGTTCGCGTGACACGCGCGAAAACGTGCGCGATTAGGATGGGAGTTTGCTCGTTCACGGAGCGAGCGAAGTCAAATTTACAACTGTTACGTGGAGAGACGCAATCGCCATATATAGTACACTAACTTCCTGTGTATTCTATAATTTTCTCTATCAGGATGTCTAATCAAATGTCCATATATTGTACATACATTCTTGTGAAAAAATTCCCTGAAAATTCTTTGATCTTCCAGATATTTTTATTCAAAATTCCAGGTAAAGAGAATATTTTAAAGATTTTCCGGTGCAATTCTTTCTAAAATAAATTTTTTTATCGCGTGTATTTTCTTATATTTTTCATTTATATAAAATATAAAGGAAAAGCAGCGCTTCTTATTTGTTCAAGTTTCAAGTGCTAGATTTGTAAATGTACGGAGAAATCAAGATAATAAAACGACTCCAAAATAATAAACAAAATTCTATAGCGGGGCTTGCGACTTTATTATATGAACACACAATAATTACTTTTAAAGTCCTGCTTCAGAATATTGTACGGAAAAAAATGGAATAAGATAAAACATTTTTCATATACGCGGTGCATAACACTTTCATTTTTTATCACTAAAAATTACTTTAATAAAGAATATATACTGCATATTGAATATTTTGTTAAAATAATAAATGTATAAACAAAGAAAGAGAGAGAGAGAGAGAGAGATTTATAATATATATTTTAAATTTTTAAAAAAATTTCCCGAGTCTTAATAAAATGACATGAAAATTCCCTGATTTTTCCAGCTATAAAAAAGAATCCCCGAGAATTCCGACGTTTTCTGATATTTTCCCCATTTATAAAGTAAACACCCTGTCTATTTTCCGAAGATGGGGTAAAAAAATTCGCAACCCCTCTATGATTTTATTACAAAATGAGCTGCGGGAAAATTATATACCGGCAAGAAAGGAAAAGGTATCGTCATTAAGAAATTAGGGAAACTTGAAAACGTTTTTAATAAAAAAATAAATTATAAACAATTACGATTCTAATATTTAGATTGTAGATTTAATTTTTCGTCCCGGATGTTCTCGTCCCGCAAGTTTGCCCGGAATAATTAACGTCGCAGTATTCGCGCGTATACCTTTGGCATATAGGGTAATAGTTCCCTCAGAGTCGTCGTGTAAAAGTGCTCCTTTTGCGACACGTCCTTCATCTTGCTGACATCGAGAAATTGCAGGGCGTGCACGAACGGGTCCCGGAAGAACTTGATCATGGTCAATATTTGCGCGGTAGGTCTCTGCTCGGGATCCTTGTGCAAGAGTCGCGTTACGGCTTCCCGCAGGGGTATCGGTACCAGTGGCAAAATAACGGCGACTTGATCGTCGAGCTGATTGGCACGATACAACAACAACATAATGCTTATTTAGTCTGAAAAATTATTTTTTTAGGAGACTTGAATTTTTTATAATAAAATCATAATATCGAAATGTGTTGCTTTATAAGACGATGTTGGTCTGTATAATTATTGTATATTAATTTGCGGGACAGCAGGAGAGTTAGCTGTGCGATAGTGTAGGTAGTCTCGGTGGCTCTTTAAATATTTTTTGGCAATATTGTAACTGCCCTTTTGAGAGTTGAAATATATTGTATGAAATTGCGAATTGAAGCGTAGAATGCAGTAACGAACTATATACCAGGTCGTTCTAACGAAAAACAAACGCAATTTGAAGCTATCGGATAGAATAAAATCAATATTTTTTTATATAAACAAATAGGTATCTCGCAAAGAAAATTTTTGCAGATAAATTGTACAGACATGCTTTTTTTACTCTCCAATTTCGTTAGCCAATTATGATATACGATTGCAGTTGTGCGATACAATTGCAGACGTGCAAGGTGGTAAAAAACTCAATAGATAAAAAATATGTAACTAAAGACTGAAATTTATTTATTCAAACGTCTCAGAGAGATGAAAGATCTTTGCGAAAGAAAATCTCTCCGTGTGTCCCGAGGGTTAAAATCCTTTAAAAGAATATCCGCGAGATCCTTCTCGACGTTTCTAAAAGAATTATCTCGTTTCCGTCTTGCGGACAGATCAACTTACGGTCTCTAGTTGCTTGAGATAATCCGAACAGCTGTGATTCGCCTGTATCAGCGGTCGGCCCTGATTGTAGATCGCGCATATCGTCATACCGAAGCTGTACATGTCGCTGGAAAAGCTGCCGAGCTTCTTCTGCTGCACCTCCGGTGCTGCAACGTGTTGCGTTACAGACGAACCCGGTATACGAGGGGCGGGAGGGTAATTAGCAACGCAAATTGAGAAAGAGAGAAAGAGAGCGTTAGCCGGGAAGCTGTTATCAATAATTCTTGCGTGACTCGATCGAGAGACACGGGATGCAAAGTGGCACACTCAGTTTATCGCTAAAGTTCGGAGATAATAGAGTTTTCCGCATAAATCCAATCCCATTAATGCCGAGCTCATTTCTCTCTCGCGTACGTAAATAAACTCTTTTTTATGTATACGTATATAAACAGAGAAAGCCGTAGGGAACTCGACGGGGCTTCCATGGTCAATCTCTCTTCCGTTCTGTTCCTTTTAATATTATCGAATCCGGTAATACGTTTGCCTTCCGCCTGGCAGTCATTCAATTTATTATTATTAAGCCTTTGCCACTAGATCCAGATATCGATATATTCTATTTTCTACTATAATTATAAATAACGATATATTTTATCGCTATCGTATCGTACAAAAAAATGTGTTTGAATTATTGTGAATGTTAAATTGTTTGAATTTTTTCATTATTAGTCATCCCTATTCTCTGACATGCTTATATACGAACGTTCGATTGAAATGTATTCACCGAGCGGTTTAATTCAACCAAATTACAAAACGCAGTATTGAGTCGTTATGTTATTGTAACGGCTGTATAATTAGATTCCTGTTTTCATCGTGCATTTAAAGTTAAATACGACTGTATAATACCCAAGATTGCTTTATCTGATGCGAGAATCGCGCGGGAAAAAAGCAAATATAATCGCGTTTGTGATACTAAACGCATACATATTCTTGAAAAATGTAGATTTTTATCTCGCTAAATAATCTTTTAAATTCCTTTTATAATATT
The DNA here is from genome assembly GCF_030449975.1 of Polyergus mexicanus. Lineage (NCBI taxonomy): Eukaryota > Metazoa > Arthropoda > Insecta > Hymenoptera > Formicidae > Polyergus > Polyergus mexicanus. The sequence goes on along the minus strand of NW_027223338.1, from coordinate 900,225 downwards.
CGAAAGAGATGAAAAAAAAGAATCTCTATTTATAAAGACGCCATATTCAGAGTTTCTATTTGTAGGAGAGCCTTTTCTATTTATGAAGAAAATCAATTACTCGGTTTCAAGCGAAGGCTCGAGAATGCATTTAATCGCGTTGAGTGCCAACGAAATATATATTCATCGATTTTAGTAATGTCTTGTAAAGTCGAGTGATTCGAAACACTGTTACTGAAACAGCTCTCCCAGCGTGTGGGCGTACGTTAAGGACACAGTCATACCCGACACCTCACCTATGTAATCGAGATTGGGCTGAGTCATTTTCGGCATGTGCTTCGTCCACGATTGCACGGTCATTGGTACTTCCTTGGCCGCCTCTAATAAGAGCAAAACGTATTCCGAAGTAACAGATTGCATTATGCTATCTATTGATATCACAGTCTGGCGCATCATTTATTTCTTTCTATTATTAGCCTTTCTTTATACTCTCTAAAACTTATATACAATAATTTGACAAAAACAATTTTCTCTTTAACTTAATAATATAAATTTTTATCATTATATATATTTATCAACAAAACGTTTTATCATATTGGGAAATTAAAAAGAAAACAGAGTGACGTATAATCTTAATTGAGGAAAAATGACTGATTGACAAAAAATGGCCAAACTTTGATTAAGGAATTTATCTTTGATACGAGGGATAACGAGATTGTGCAGACTCACCGAGAAACTCGAATCCCGACAACTTCCACGTGCCCCTCTTCGTGATGATGATACTCGTCGGACAAACGTTTCTATGAAGAAATTTACAGTTGCCATGAAGAAATAAGAGAGCCTCTGTGATCTGCAAAAAAAGAAAAAAAAAAGTAAAAAGTTTATACATAATAAATCGTGACTGGACTGCGAGAATATATATTATTTTTCTTTCACATAATATTTCTAATAATTTTATTGTTATTTTTACTCCGAAGAATTTCGATATTACTTCTCCATGATGCTTGAATCAAGTTAGTTTGGTTTATTTACTTTTCGCCAAAGATATGATTGCAGATCCGAGTCATTAGGCCGCGTTGCCAAACGCGATTACTGTTACACGGTGACGTAAGTTCAAGTCGTAGTTTGAAGGGAGTTAAAGGCATCAAGTATTCTATTACGCTTCGTAATACATTCTATTATACGAGAGCTACACCGAGCAGTAGCAACACCGTAACGGAGTTGATTTCTCGCAGTTACAACTAGAAACTCATTTTTGAGAAAATTCGCTCTCTGATCATCTTCTCTCTCTCTCTCTCTCTCTCTCTCTCTCTCTCTCTCTCTCTCTCTCTATCTATCTATCTATCTATCTATCTATCTATCTATCTATCTATCTATCTATTTATCTATCTATCTATCTCTGTCTCTCTCGGTCGTACACGCATGCGTCTGAATTCGACTTAATTTTTCGCAACGTGACCCCGTTATTGCGTCTACGCTATGATTGTGCGTAAACACAATGTCACGGTCGTGCATGCGTACTCGTGTTTCGAAATCTGCCTCTTTTATTCCGTGCAAAGAGATCGATCGCGTAATTTCCGCTCCGAATAGCGAAAATCGATTATTTTCACGTTAATTTGACGCGATTTGACATTTAATTTCACGTTATAATGTGTATATATATATATATATATATATATATATATATATATATATATATATATATATATATATATACGTACTGCGTTCCATCGGAGCGATACATCGCGAGGATAATTTCTATCAAAATTCCATTACGCATATGATCGTATATCTTTCAGATATAGAAAGGGAAAAGAAAAAAATATTATAAAACGACATAGGTGAAAAAGAAGAGCTTAAAAACACGCCACGTTGGTTCGTTATGCCCATAGTCTCGTTTTACACACTTAACTGTTAATGGACGAACTCCATTATCGGTGCCCCGTATTTGTGAAGCCGCGAAAAGCATAATTATCGTCCGTGTCTCTATCGTGAAAGTAGAGACAAGTGAAACAAATAAAATTTACGAAAATTTGTTTATCGGAAATATTGTGGGCAAGAAAAGGAACCATAGCACCATCCGTTAACGTTCTTTTCCTAAACAGAAAATTGTCTCTTTTTATGTCATTTGTATTTTTTAATCAATACGATGTTAAATAGATAATTATTTTTTTTATAATTTAATACAAAATAGACATTTTTTTTAAACATTAAATTACTATTTGCTATTATCTTTACTACTAAAAAATCAATTCGATAACTATGTTTCTATTTTATTCCAATTAACCATCAATGAAAAATATTTTTGATCGTTTGAACACTTTTAAAACGCATCATATTTCAAAAATAACGGAGTAGCTCCCATAAAATCAAAACAAATAATTAAAAATAGATTTAAGAAGCGATATTTAATGATAAGCGCACGCGAGTATCTTAACGGCAAGCTATTACATTAGACATCTCACAATATACAAAACGCAAATCGCGAACATAAATAACGCAATATATATAACGATCAAAAATTAAACATCTCAATAATAAAAAACAAGACGCGAATCGCAAATATAAATAACTGTCAGTATAACTAATCAAACGTTTCTGTCCCCGACTGGACTCTCTTCAATGATACAATAATGAGTACGTGATACATAAAATTAATCAAATCATATTTCATACTTGAAAAAAATTTAGCAGTATTCTTCGAAATAATTCACTTTTAATATACTTTCAATGTCATATAATTGGGCCTTTTGAACAACGCGCAAACTCTGATCGACATGCACTTATACTTATTTTTCACTAGATAAATCATGTGTAGTAGTAATAAATATACATGTGTAGTAAATTATTAAATATATCTCGAAGAATACATATATATACATGTATATATATATATATATAAGAACAATTTTTTTTAAAAAGAATTACTTTCTACCGGGCAAGTTTCGAGATACGTTCTATCTACCTGCAAAAGTCCGTATTTAATCTCCAGCTCGAGCAGCTCGTACTCCTTGACGAAGGTTGAGCGATGGTGGCTCATGGTCGGCGGATGGTTCTGCTTGCCCATCAGCCCCGAGGATTGTGCCGCGAGCGTGTTTGCCAATTGCTCCTTGTACGCTAGGACGTTCGCCAAGCTGGCTAGAACCGGCTCCGATGCGAAGGCCAACGTATCCGCGCACTCCTCCACTTTGTACGCCTATATCGGTGTCAAATATAGCACATGGATCTATAGAGGATGGCTCGTAAAAAATAGTCAAAAACGCAATAATATATATTTATACATTTCGACCGAAAACCTTTCAAATAAATTTGCGAAACTCGTTGCCATTCGTTTCGTTTCCAAATAGATTCTATTTCCAATTGTATTTGGCTATGTGGGTGGGTGTTTATGATACTTGGTGTATATTAAATCCTTATCTTGTTAGAAAGAAAGCGGTAGAGATCATATTTCTTTAGCTTCCATTATCGTCTTCTCTCTCCGCCGCTTTCCAGAAAATTGTTCTTCTTTTAATTCTTCTCTAATACTTCTGCGATTAATTTTCTCATAAGACATATTTTTTACATTTGTAAGATTTCTCAAAACAGCTCTTAAGCGAGAAAAAAACGATAAGATAAGAATTAAGAAGAAAAATATATTAGTTTGACGATACTTACAAGAAAAGCTATACTGTCAGAGAAAGTTGGAAAATAAACTTATATAAAGACTACCTGTATGCGTGCATGTGTGTGTGTGTGTATCCGTCTTCACCGAGACTTCTCTCGACGAAACCATTTTACAGTTTGATAGTCGACTTGTGAGATATATCCAAATGGGAAGAGAGAGGGACAGGGGAAATTTCTCGCACTTCACCTTGGCCTATATATATAATACCCGAAGGTGGCGCGCTTATATACCTGCAGGAGCTTCGGATGCGAATATCGTTCCATCTGAGTGGCACCCGCGCGCAGAATATCCGTGACCGTTTCCCTGCGTTTCGGCTTGTGCAGCTTCTCCACGGAACGTTTGTCGAACAGGAAGATCGAGACCTCCTACAAACAAGCAATCCCGTTATTATCTCACATGTGCTTTTCTCGATAATCGCAAGAATTTATCTTCTCGAATGAAGCGAGAATGGTTTCGTTTTTCGTCCGGATATGAAATCGCACGAACTTATCTCGTTCTCACGTTTAAACCCTTCGATCACTTTCACAATTGATTTCTCGCGAAATATCGAATTGGATTACCTCTAATCCACGATCCAATCGCCTCCTTGTCTCTCTATCCAGACGCTATCGTTAGAAAGACTGATGATTGAATCGCGCGATTAAGGTGTTAATAACAAACATCTCGAAAGAAATCGATCTTTGGCGATAATTAAGTTCTTTATCGCAAGTATTGCTTTCATTTTTTTATTAAAAAAAAAACTGCAAAGTTTTTCTAGACTTTCGCGAATATTATTCCTAATTCAGAAAGAGTTTTGATCCAGTTTCGCAGTGGAAAAAATATATTTCTTAAAATTTTGATATTCAACTATATATACATATATTCATCTTTTTCAATAAATTTCACACAAATCTTTATGTGCCCTTTCATATTCTGAAAATAGTTTTCAAGTATACATATCTTGATAAATGTACTGAACGACATTCAATTGTCAAAACGGAACTTTTCAATAAGCATTTTACTTCCAGAAAGCGAAGGACTTTTACATTTTATTCTCAATAAATCTTTCGCTCTTCGATTTACGATAAAACTGCAATAACATTCCATCTCATTCGGAGATTGACTTCTCGTGATTAGATACGAATTTAGAGGAACGAGATATCGAAGATATTATCGTCATTTCTTTTGCAACGCTAATTACCATTCTGTCCTTCTTCCGGTAGCCGTCGTAGATCCGCCAGACATTCTCCGGTCCGGCTGTGGCGGATTGCTTGCCGATCTCGTATGTGCTGCGTATCGGGTCGGGTAGCAGGTCGCACGGTGCCGTGCTACTGCCTCTGGATTTCGCGAACATGATGCAGCACCAGGAAGCGAAGGCCCCTCAGTGAATCAACGTCGACCTCTGTTTATTATCTGTCAAGCCAAAATTCACGTCGAACGCGTTAAGTCTATCTACTATTCGTTAACTCGCCGGAAGGGATAAAGGGTAGGCGAAGGGAAAAGGTAGCCTACTGGTTGTAATATCGTGAAAACAATCTCTATATTTGCTCGTGACAAATGGAATATCGCAACGGTATATTCGCGAGGGATTTTCATTTCTCCGTATTTAATATATAATATGAGGGAGATCGTCGAAATTCGCCAAAGTTACGTTGATTTTAGCATAGATTCTATATATTTAGATATAATTAATTAGTTAATTCAACGTTGAAATTATATCGAAATACAATAATCGAAGATTTGTCAGCAATTTATACTATTACAATGTCGATTCCATCAGAATTTCAATTTTGTTTCAATATTTGGTTTTCGACGTTAGTACAACTTCGCGTTAACTATATATTTCTGACTGGATAAGAATTACATCATGATTAACGCATTGAGGCAGACCTATAGATATTTAATTTTGAGCTCAGTTGCGGACAAAAGTCCTTTTAATTTAAATTGCAATCTATTCGATTTCTACCTATTCATTTTTCAGTTCGATGTTTCATTTTTTCATTAATTTTCTTTCCAACAATTCTGTAATATAATATATCCATTTTGGAGATATATTTCCATTTAACAATCCCGCGATAAGAATTGTTTGAAATTTAAACAGCATAAATAAGTTTGACAAATACTTAGCGCAATAAAAAAAAAAAAAAATTATCTAATATTAATTTTGTATTTTATGTATATTTTTACTATAATTATAAAAAGCAGCCGAATTTGCTTTTCCAATGACAATAATAATTATATATTATTATTTTATACATATATATATTTATTTCACAAACTTCTATATATTATACGTAAACTGCTAACACGACTACGTCTCATATATAGTGACATGTGAAACAAGGGCAGCCATTTACTATTGGGCAGATTGAAAGTGTATATATAAGTGTATATGTAAGTAAGTGTAAGAATATAATTGTGTATTGACCCAACTCGATATATATATATATATATATTCTGCCTAATTATAAATAGCTACTCTGCTTTACATATCACATCGCTATTAGCAGTTTAGGTATAATATACAGAAGTCTGTGGATTTTAGATATCATCATAAATGCGAGAAAATTTCTAAAAATCGACGATAAAAAAGAAATTGTTGAGTTTCTGATGTTCGAGAGCAAGAAAATTCAAGCTTTTAAATCTTGAAATTCCTTTAAATCTTTCCTCTTTCTTAGATTTTAAGATTTCTTTAAAATCTTTAAATTTCTTTCTCTCTGTCTTTACACCTATCATCTTGTTCCTCCGATAAGGCAATCGCGAAAATTAAAAAAAAAAAAATTTCTTAGAATCTAGGGATTGAAGAAATTAATAGGCGGATTCTCTCGAAGGAATTGAAATCATATTTAATATCAAAATGTTTGAAAAATGTAAAATTTTTCAATCGTTCGATTTATTTTTTCGCATATTCCTCTTTTTATGTCATCGCGAGATAAAATTTATTTTATTTTATTTAACTTTCTAAAAGATGCGCGCTATGATTTATAACCAATTACTTTCTTTTTTTTTTGCGAGGATTTAATCCGGGAAACCTTTGTACTTCGTGATTAATTAAATTTTCACTTTGCAGTCATATGTTGCACAAAATGTCTAAAAAAAAAAAAAAAAAAACTACGACCTCTTCGAATCGTGAATCGTATTTATCTACCTAGGGGTACTATCGGGTAGAAACTTTTTAATTATCGACACTGAAAGTTCCGTTCCAAAATTAAACGGGAATGAGATTTCGTTACCTATTTGCAGCTCTGCGGCTTAATTTGCAAACTCATTGTTTCATCCATGAATGTTAAGTAACCTCGTAAATATTGAACATATATAAGCTCAATATTGAAACACCCCTGTGATTTGCAATGAAATATTAACCGTTTACAATCGTTTGCAGTGAAATACAACTGTTCATTGCAACTTAAATATTCATACAACCAAACGTCAAAAAATGAGCAAATTATATTTTTACAAAGGAAGAAATATATTCAAACTTTTTTTTTTTACATTTGTACTATAAAGAAAAAATTAAATAAAGTTAAATGTACATGTACAATATAGAATTTTCAAAAGGGAAATCCAATGCGTGATTAATACAATAAATAAAAAAGAATGAAAGTGAGAGAAGGGGAAAGAAAGGTCTCTCATCACATTGACATTTACTGTCCACGTTACCATGACCCCGGCCATTTGAAAAATATAAACTCCTTTTTAAAAAAGAAATCGCGCGATAAAGACTATAAATTTTTTTTTATAGTACTTGTCTCTCTTCATAAAATTTTTATTTTAATATTCGAAGACTTTTCAACGCTCTTGTCCTTCAGGGAGGGAAAGATATTCGTGTGTTATTATTCTCTCGCATTTCTTGCGTAGGAGTGAAGATTGTAGTCGTAGATTTTCTTGACAATGTAGAAATACGAGCTTTCGAGTGTCGTTTTCAGAATATTCGGATATAATGAGAGAAGATTAGGAGTCCGAAGAAAAGTCGACGCGGTGTCGTCGACTATTCACGCCTAATCGCTCGGAAACGCTCTCGTTAGTCATAGATCAAAAGGAGTCAGTATAATATTCGAGCCGAGCTTAGAATCTGAGGTGCTTATGTACAATATAACGATCTAAAAATAATTTATTTCGCGACGAAGACGGCGTATAAAGACGCCCGTACATACATACACATAGCCGGGAATCAAATTAATCGAGATTTACGACGATTCGTTCTGCGATCACTTCGTTCATTAAATGAGGTAAATATATATATATACTTATCGTTAATTGCTCCTTATATACCTATATCTTATACAGTCAATATGAAGGTTTGTACGCGAATTTTCTATTATATTTTTATTATACTTAGATAAATGTAATCAAAAAATTTATTACAATTACCTGATCATATAAATAGAAAACGAAATTTAAAAAAATTAAATAAAGTTAAAATGTGTACGATATAAAATGAGCTTTTTCAAAATGAGGAGATCTCTTCAATCGTGTGTGGCTAAATAAAAAAATGAAAGAGACTAAGAGAAAGAAAGAAAGTCTCTCATCAAATTGATACTTATTGTCCACATTTCCACGATCGATTACCTAATTATGATTAGAAAAAAAAAAAGAGAGAGAGCGAATCTTATATTCTTATCTTTTTAAATCGACATTTATATTCCGTGTGTCTGCATTTCACTATAAATAATCATTTAAATATGAATTTTTAAGAAAGTATACTTTGTGTAAAAAATGTGAGGAGTTTAAATTCTCTCCATAAAATTTAATTTCCGATATGTCGAATCTTTTCGGAGATATCCAGAGTTGATCTTTGTTTTTTATCATCTCGTATAAGATTAGAGATCGTTTTCGCGTGCCTCTCCGAAATCATATCGATCCTGAGATGACAATAATACGATTGACGCCGTTCATTCCTCCCACGAATATTTGTAATCGAGAATCGAAGGATCGATATTATTCCGAAATCGTGCTCGCTTATCCGTATACATACGTAGAAGCGCGGGAATGACCTTTGACTGTGTATACAGTGTGTTTGTTTCGATGAATTCGAAACGCGGTCGACGAAGCATTGAAGAGGATTCTTTCTCAAAAACAGTCAGTTAACACACGGGATACGCGATCGAGAGTATCGGGAAATCTGTCGAAATTCATAACAGTTCTCGCGTTTCAGTTTGTTTCATTACGCCACGTGCGATTAATCGCGCCAATTTATACGCTTATTGTTAATTACATTAACACTTATTATACGCGTTATTATAAGAAATTTTCAAATACTTTAAGCGAATATATTATATTTGATTCTGATGCGAATAGAAGAAGAGTGCCTAGATTATAGATATCGCAAGATATAATATTTATAGAATTTAATATTCATAAGTAAATATAATCAGAACGAAAGAAAAAAAAGAGAGAGGAAGAAAAATGTCGAATGGAAGAGAGAACGATATATTTCTCTCTTCTTTGATTCTCTCTCTTTTTTTTTAAGAACTTTCCATGCTGGAAATATGATTTCTGATAAAAGCGTCCCTTGCTCCATATTTCGTGCATTCCCCTTCCTTCCTTCCACCGTGAGAAATGAGAGAGAGAGAGAGAGGCATTCCTCTCTTGTCTCTCGCGCTCTCGCTCTCAAGGATTAACGCACGCGATGGTAATTTTAATCGCGTCATCACGATGACGAACTGGAACGAGGGACCATAGGTTTTCGTCAGATTGACGTTAACGGGCGTTATCCGCTTCGGTAAATCGATATAAGCGCGAGCGAGAGCCGTTAACGTTAGCAAGCGCACCCCTCTAATCGCACCCCCGATCTCGGGGAAGCTCGATTCTCCCCCGCGGCGACGCGTTATCCTGTCGGATTCCCGGTGTTGACCCCAATCTCGCCCCTGTTATTCCCGCGCGTAATCCTTCTCGCGCACTACGCGTTTACGCGAATCCTGCAGCTAACGCGATCATAAACGCAGCCATAATGGGATCCCGATATCGTTAAGGAAGACCGTGACCCGCGCGAAATCCCGAGGAGCTTGCAACGAAATAATGCACGATTAAACGTAATATATATATATATATATATATATATATATATATATATATATATATGCATGCACATATAAACATACAGAATAGAAATATACGGGAATGTGAAATACAAAAAGCGATAGACGGCGTACGAACGAATAGACGGACAGGCAGGGAGCGCGAGAGTGTGTGACTCACCTGTTGCCGAACGATATCGGGAAAGGCGTGAGATAGCACACCACCGCACATAGGCTCTCTCTCTGCGCCGAAAAGAGGAGGAAGAGGAAACGGAAGAAGGAGACACACACCGGTAGTGACGGCTGCGTCGGCGACGACAACGACGACGACGACGGCAGCGGTGGCGGCGAACGACGACGGCGACTGCGAGAAGGGTTAATCGCGAGAAGTTGGCGCGAACTCGCGAGCGAGCAAACGGATGCGACGCGCGTGGCGCGCGCGCGCGCTCTCTATGCACGGCGGCGGGAGTGTGATAGCGGGAGGGAGGGGAGCGAGGGCTCTCGCGCTGACAGCGCGCGCCTCTATGTGTGTGTGCGTGATCGTGGACGCCGCGCCGCGGCCGACGGGATGCGCCAGATGGTGTGTCGCGATCGACGATGGACTGGCGCGATCGGAGGAGAAGAGGATCCTGTTATCCTGTAAACAGCGATTCTCCCCCCGCCTCTTCCTCGCCCCCGCCGTCACCGCGGTCGCTCCAGCGGCGGCGTATCGCCGTCGACGGCGACGTCGACGTCGACGCTGACGACGGCTGTGGAGGAGGATCACGCGCGTGCGCGCGCGCCCTCCGCCTCCTGGCTCTCCGCCGGCGCCTGGCAGGTCCTCGCCCGGCTCCGAGCTCAGGGTGTAGGCCTCCGCGTTGCCTAGAAATTATAGGTCTGGGTTGCAGGGTAGATAGGTTGGTAGGTTGGTAGGTTGGTAGATAGGTGTTGGATATATACGCGGGGGGACGTGGATATGGGTGAGAGAGGCGAGAGAGGTGTATGGGGGATTGATGCGGGATATACGGGAGTTTTCCTCTCTCCTGCCGAAAAATCTGCCTGCCTGTCATCGATACGCTCGACCGCCTCTTCTACCCCGATACGTCACATAGCGTCATGAGCGATTGTTCGTTGACTGGCCGACTGGCTCTGATCCGACTCTAATTGACTTATTAACTGAATCACGAATCTGACGAGGCCAAATCGATGATCCTCTTTGGCACTTTGGTTTGAGCAATCGCGCCGAAAACTTGTGATTCTCGTCATAATTTTTGTCTTAAACGTCTCGATTATCTTGAAGTTTGCGTTCTTGCTCCATTCATCATTGTCGTGATGCAAAACTTTAAAACGTGTTTACATCATTAATCGGCTTTGATGCAATATAAAAAAAAAAAAATACAATTTTTTAATTTTATAAAGTATACTTGAAAAATACATATAAGATTTAATAACGTAAAAATTATATTTCCATAATATTTTGACGCGTCGATTAACGAATAGGAACTTGTTTAAAAATTTTTTTACGAAGTTGGAATTTTTATACGACGCAATTGAAGAGTTTGCGAGGGAGGGGAATGAGGGACGCGGTGCAAAAAAAAAAAAAAAAAAAAGCGATACGAATTTGAAACTTGCATGAATATATTACGAAATCGTGTTCGAAATAAGTCTGGCAAATTAAGGGCTCATCTCGTTCCTGCGTTGAACTCCTCGGATCTCGTTGCGTATATACTCTGACGTCACACGTACCGCTCCATCGGAAATACGAGTCACGGTTTGTATCTATAACTCTCCGCATTGTAGCAAGTTTGTTGCGAGTCGACGAGCCAATCAATGAACCGATCTAATTTCGTCGTGATCGTGCTATTGTGCAGCGTCGTCTATTGTATATCCGGCCCGATCACATCTCTTCCCCATGAATCCGTTTTCCCTGACGATTGTGACGGCGTGTCGGCCGACAAATTTGTACGTCCCAATGACATTTCGGACTCTCTCGTAAAATCACGCCGGAATTAATCGCGCGCGTGTTGTCGGCTCGCTTCGATTGTAATTCAATTGGGTACAATTATGCGGAGAGAAACCAATTACGAAATGTGATTTTTCGAGTGCGGTCATAGAAGAATATTAAAAATAAAATTTCACGCAGCAAAATGTTGAATCTCAAAAATAAATTTTCTCTGATACTTTCTAATGATTTAGTTATTTTTATCTTATTTTTATATTTTATCTCATACAAGCTAAAAAGCTTATATATACATATATACACAAATTTAAGCTAGCTTTCAGCAAAAAGTGTGTACTAAAAATATAAAGATATATACGCGAGCTTCTTACAAATCTAATAATCGTATTTGACAATATAATTCGACAAATCGTACGAAAAAAATCGATATTGCTAATTTTTAGACTTATATATGTGTAAGAAGAATGAATCTGCGATATATATTCAAAAGCTTAAAAATTATACTTATATATGTGTAAAAAGAATGAATCTACGATAGATATTCAAGAACCTAAAAATTAACGATATCGATTTTTTTCCAACGATTCTGTTCAATTAAATCGTCAAATACGTTTATTAGATTTGTAAGAAGCTCGCGTATTTTTATATTTGTGGTACATTTATTGCTGAAAGCTAGCTTAAGGTATTTATATATATCTTCTGATATAGGATCAATTATAATTATACAATCAAGTAGATGTAAGTATGTTTACACAGAGTCGATATTTACAATTCAAAACTCAATTATTGGCACGCGTGAATAAAGAGTGAAAATAATTAATATGCAATGTATTTCAATATATTGTTAGATTGTATTGAATTTTAAGCAGATTCTTGGATTCAATGGATTTTTGACGCCTATATTTTCCGTACAAAGCGTCCAATTGGCTTATTATATTTGCCATCAATTTTTGAATGTCAATATAGAAAGTTTTATCAGACTCAGTCTCTTAAATTGAAATTTTTCTGGAAGTAAAGCTCACTCTCTTCAAATTAACGAAGAATAATATCCCAATAATGATTTCTCTGAAGCTTAATTTACGAGAGAAAGAGAGAGAGAGAGAGAGCTTTTCGTTTTCGACGGGCTCTTGAAAATTATCCGCATTATAAGGTATTTTTAACGAACCAGCAGTCCATACCGTGAATTATTGCGACGAATACGAAATTAGGGCGCGATTGAAATTCACTATGTTGAAACGCATTATCGTGCAAGTACCATTTTCAGGACGCTCACGTCCGGAGAGTAGCAGCGGGCGCTTCCGTTCGTATCGAACCGTTATACAGATACGATTACGTGCAGGACAATCGGAAATAGCGGCGCAATATTTGCTAATGTTATTAGGATTCTCCCATCCGTGATCGACAAGGCCGAGGATGATGATGCGTCATTGGACGATGACAGGCGCGGTTCTCTGAGGGAACGAGAGGCTGATTACTTTCTCTATAATAAAGTAAACTATCATCAAAAATCAGTAGGATACATTTTTAATGATATTAGATTGATTAGAAAATCTCGAATCAATTTTTAAGAAAAAAATTGAGAAGAATTATTTTATTTCATTTTCTTTTCGCACTTAAATAAAAATTTTGTTGATGTAAAATTTATTTAAAAATATAATTTTATTACACATCCATTTCTGATTTCTCAAAGTTTGATTCGAAAAAATAAATCTTCTCAATTGTTTATGGAAAAAATTATTAACGCCTTAAAATTTTTGAAAATTGATTCCAAATTGTCAAATAATTTCGTTATTAAAAATTGTCTTGCAGTTTTTAGACATTCCGTTTAATAAGTGGTCGTGGATAAAAGACTTGCAAAAAAAGTGTAAATCTGTAAATAAAAAATACACACACACACACACACAAAGATAATTTTCATATTACTATCCCATTTATGTCCATAATCATACCTGATTATCTAATTTAATGGATATAATAGACTCTATTACAGATAACAATAAATATCTGATTATCTAATCTATTGATCTTTAACCTTTGGTTCCCGAGAGATAATAATTTTCCACCTCTATATCTCTTCGTTTACTTTATAAATGATTAAAGTGCAGGTTTAAATTTCCCTTTATCCACGTAATATATATGATAACGAAAAATGACATGACCCATCATATTTTCAATTTTGATCATATTTTATTTTTGGCTCAAGATGCAACAATTTATTTTCGCAATATTTTCTCTTCGTAAAGAAGTAATTTCAGAGAAAAACAATCTTATTTATTTATTTATTTATTTTTTAACATCAATCACGCAATCGATAATGAATTTAGTAAAATGTTAAGAATTCATCTGTCTATATTTCCTACAATGTGTAATTATCATTTTCCCCTTTGTTTCGTGAATTAAACTTCAAAACATGAATACAAAGATGCTTTATTAAAATACTATGATGGAAAAAATCAAGGAAAACAACTGACCTTTGAAAAAAAATAGTAAGAATTATAAAACAAGATTTTAAAAGATTAAAAAAAAAAGAACAATTTTTATATCCAACAAACATAAATTTCGCGCCGCATAAATTTCTTTCAACATCGCTATCTTGTAGCCTGTAATCCATTCAGTAAACCGTCTTTCGAATTACGCGACCTTTGCCTTTATCTTAAACTTTCAAATACGCTTCTAAAGTTTGGAACAGTTACCGTGTAGTATATGTGATAATAAATACGATTCGATTTGCATAATCAGGGGCGAAAACTTTTGAGGAAGATTCGAAAGCACGCATTTTCGCGAGATATTGTTTAACGATGACAGAGATTACGGAAAAGACAATTCATGTAATATGTTGAACGGATGAAAAAATTACGAGAAGCATCGTCGAGAATCGATTTGCTTAAAATACATATATATATACATCTTATGAAAAAAATGTATTCATACATTACATATATACATTTTGTTTTGTATTATTATTATTATTATATAATTTACATATCGTTCGCAGGAAATATATCTCTATAGAAGGTAGAAATGAATTTGACGGATATATATTGTTAGATCAACGTAATTACAAATAATATAACAGAAACTTACCATTTAAAAATTATGAATTTTTAATTTCAATATATTATTGTTATCAATTCTCTCCGAATTGAACGTTGTTCGATTGAGTCTCGAATGGATATGGATATCGATGTTGAAACAAGATGCATTTTATCGCTCCTGAAATTTTTAATTATTGCGTCATTATTATAAATTGTCGGATGTGCATTTAAAAGACGTTTAAGTGACGTTTAACGACAGATAAATGCACGATTTCCGTAAATGCATTAAATGGTTTATGATGGAACAAAACAGCGAGTATCGAAAATCGCCGACAGTTCATTGTTTATTTGAACGCCGATAAATATACGATGGCGTGGCGTTCCAACATGTTGCACGAAATCGCAAAATTATTTCGAGATTGTGTGAATCGTATAATTTAAAAACAATTCGCAGAAACAAAAAAAAATAAATAAAATAAAAGACGACACTCGACGAAAATGATGACACTCGTATATTGCCGTCTAATATTCACAGAATCTTTCACAGAATATTGAATTTTAAGTAATTCCAGAAAAAAATTTGAATCGTGAAATCTCTTACCTTGTTAGTAGAATATCACGGTTTAATATCGATAATGTATTTAATATTGCAAATATACGGCTGGAAAATGTGTGAACGGAGAGAAGAGAGCGAGAGAGAGAGAGGGAACGCCGGATTTTTACGTTCGAATATGTGTATGTAAATACCATAGACTTATATATAAATATAGACTGCATACTCTCTTCTATTGTCCTATCTTGGTAATATATGCTTTCGGGCGACCTATAGGAAAGCGCAATTGACAAGCGTCTACCGTAACTGGTATGCAGTAACTCTTTTTGAGTAAATCTATGGTAAATATTTATAGAGCTCACATAAAAGGCGCGCGATTGTTGGCTATTTGAAAATTTTCAAGGTTCCTCTTCGCGCGATTGAAGATTTATTTATGCGGATGCAGCCGTGTAAACATGTGTTGCATCGCGTAATACGCAGACGCAGGAAAATTTATCTGATGATTTAATGTTTCGTACATATACATAACGTCCGGTCCATCGTATTCGCGCGTTGCGCTTTTGTCTTCTCCCATATTACTTAAACGTTCGCGATTGATCGATCTTTCATCCAGACTTACAGACATACAGACATATATATTGTACTCGCGTATGCATCGCGCGATTATGCAAGCCCGTCTATACGGATTTTTACCATCGATTTCTCTTCCGCGCGCGCTGTTTTCCTAACCTCTCGACCCTGTCTCTTTCGCTCTTCAACGACTCTTGCGTATGTTGTCTCGTCGCCCGACGTTTCCCGGTGATAGCTGAGATCTTGTCGCTGATCGAGTCAATCAAAAGAAAAAAAAAAAGAAACCAGAAACACCTTCCCTACTCGCCTGCGCCTAGCGCAGGACGTCATATTCGTACGCTGTATGTAACTGTCAATCGTATAACCTAACCTAACCTAACCTCAGCATCAGGCGACATATATATTTCGGATAATTATTTCGATACTCTTTCCATTTCCAGCACAAACACTATAGAGAGTAGATCTGATGAGTCCGAAGATGAACTTCCAAACAATGCAAGACGGAGGTTTGTTCGAGATACAACCAGGTTAAAGGTGAGTTATCTGCAGTGGAATAATTTTATTCTCGATTAAATACGTTGTTCGAAAAACAACTTTTCTCTCTTCATCTTGTTTTGTTTCGGAGAACCAAATTCTACGATATATAATTATCTATCATTGCTCTTTATACTTTTCTAAACTTTTCATATCAATTACCCTGTATATTATGTGCAATTTGCATCAATTGTAACTTTGTGCGATGCTTTTTAGGAAAACGATATAAATTACATCATCAAACAGGCCTCTGGGATAGGACATAGTTCTGACCAACAGAATGTGTCTATCACACCTATGATAGAAAGGAGAGTCCTTAGGCCTGATGGTTTTAGCACAAATGAAAAATGTAGATTAAGAAATAGTCTTTTACCAAATAAGCCATGTACGATACAGAATTATGATACTAAAGTATTCTGCGGTTTATATTCTAAGGATGGGAGGTTCTTCATCACTGCCACTCAGGGTAAATTCAACGTTTACATTTATCATATTATTTTATGTGAAAACTCTCATCACTCATAAATGACAATTGAACTTATTGCAATGTACAATTTTATGACCTTGCGATAAGTTATCGATTGTTGATCCATGTTCAATGTATACAATTGTTTGACATTTGACAGACAAACAGTTGCATGTATATCGTGCACACGGCGACAGATTTGACTTATATAAAGAAATCCAGGCACGCGACGTTGGTTGGAGTATTCTGGACATAGCGTTTTCTCCGGATGGTAGATATATCGCGTACTCGAGCTGGTCGGAAAGTCGTAAGTATATTATAATTACACGATGTGCGTTTATCGCTCTTAGGCAACACGCATTTTTCGTATATTTTTGACAGTTTATCAATGCCCTCTCTTTGGGCGCAGAAATGATGCTCTGGAAAAGCTACAATTAAGACCAACAGAACGACGATTCACCGTGTTTTCGATAGCGTTTTCACACGATGGGAAAGAGATCATTGGTGGCGCTAATGATGAATGTCTTTACATATATGATCGCGAGCTTCATCGGCAAGTTTTGCGGGTTCGTAGAATCGTTAGCTAGACAGAAGAAGTCGCGTATTCGCCATTCTTTACATTGACCTTATATTAGGCATTAATTTTTACAGTTTCGAGGTCACGATAAAGATGTCAATACCATAGCCTTTGCTGATAACACTTCACAAATCTTCTACACTGGTAGCGACGACGGATTATGTAAGGTATCATCGAGCGGAGAATCTTTTTCCTTTTTTTCTTTTTCGAACGATATAAATTGAGTGAGAGATCAAGCACATTAAAATATTCGATGAAACTGACACATTAATATTATCCAGAGGATTATCCAGAAAGGCCTCTCTATATTAGTCTTCAATGCTTTCTATTCGTTTAGATATGGGATAGAAGAACGATAAATGAAACTAATCCTTGTGCGGTTGGAGTGTTGGCCGGTCATAGCAATGGAATCACATATATCGATTCACGCGGTGATCAACGATATTTAATATCCAATTCTAAAGATCAAAGCATTAAGTTGTGGGATGTACGTAAATGCTCCAGTCATAGAACCGAGCAAATTGCTAGACAGTTTGTCGATCGTCAGGACTGGGACTATAGATGGCAGCGTATGCCTGAAACGAGTAAATATTAATTGAAGTTAAATAAAAAAAATGATTGGGACATTTATTGTTTCTATTTCAAAATTATATTTAGATGTGTTTAAGGTGTCTCTAATAATAATTGATTATTATGCGCAATCATCGAGTATATATATATACGGTATTTTACTGTTCCAGTACGGGAACCGCAGATTTTAGACGGCGACACCAGTGTCATGACGTATTACGGTCATTGCATCCGCAAAACTCTGATACGTTGTCGTTTCTCGTCAGAAATTACAACTGGCCAAAGATACATTTGTACGGGAGATTCGAGAGGTCGGCTGATTAGTAAGTTTTGTGATCCTATTGATCTGTTATACGCAGAATTATCGCGGAAATGAACAATCTGGTTTTACATGCTTTCTTTTTTCTCAATTCCAGTATACGATCTTCTAACAGGGAAAATAGTGCTCAATGTAAGAGGTCATAGGGGATGCGTCCGTGATGTTAGCTGGCATCCTTATAATCACATCATCCTTACCTCATCCGTGAGTAAATCATTGTAAATATGTTTCATACATCTCGAAACGAAAAAGAAGTCATAATTATCGCTGTTTTTTTTTTTTTTATATGTTAATAAAATTTTATACATATAACAAAAGGCAGGAAATATTTTGAAATATATACAATTCTTTATTCAAGGAAGAGATAATTGAAAAAATAATGAGATATTTTTTTACAGTATTATTCGAGAGTTTTTTGCTTTTTAGACATTTACATAAAACTTACTTTTAACATATATATATAGCGATTTGCAATATCTTTTAATTCGCTATCCAAAATACAAACTATTTATTATGATAACATAATTATGCTATTCATAATTATATTTCATGTTTATAGTGGGATGGGAAAGTAGCTAAATGGATCTACAGGGATGATATGAGTGGTAATATGGACCAAGAAGAAGAGGAACTGGTCATTACTAATCCCCCTACACTATTACGGCGAAGTGAAAGAATAGCTGGACAAAGAAGAGCATGCTAATTCATGTAATACCGAATTAGCATGATCTTTTTTGTCCAGCAAAAACAAACTTGTTTCGAAAGGCAAGGAGAATAGAGGAAACGGCTATCGATAACAGATTTCGCTGAAGTTCTACTTTTGACCTTCCGACGAGAATACAAGTACTCGGTATACAAGACTGAAGAACATGGTTTCTCCCGTCCGTATTTACGTATTTTCCGGGAAAATAATTCTCGCCATGATTACTTCGTGTCATTGATACAAGTTGAGCAAGAACATCGTTACTCAATCTGTTGTGATGGCATGATCTATTCACGCGCTACGCATATCTCTCTTCTTCCTCTCTTTTTCACATCGTTTACAAATATTTTATACTGCAAAGAAGCGATGTATTTTTATTAAGTCATCATCTCGTTTTTATGAAACCTTTGACGAATTATTCCATTAAACGATATTTTTTTCGCAATATTAATCGGTTCTTTTTCCTGCATTATGACTTTTACATTTGGACTGTTTGGATATAGCACTCGAGTTATAAATAAACTAAAATTATTTCTAAAATGTTTTCCTCTTTTCGAACGTATCTCTATAACATAAAAATTCGGATCGCCCAAGTTCGTTTTTAACTATGTATATTAGCTTACATTACCTTATTATTGTCTCATTAATAGAAATTACATTATTATAGTTTCATTAATCGAAAGGTATTTGGGACCGATTGTATAACTTTTTCGCCGAGGTGAGAAAGGATAAAAACATGAATGAGAGAAAATAAGAAAAAGCTTTTTTTTTTTTGGCATTAAAACTGATTAGAGAGTTGCTTAATATCAGTTATACATATAGATAAATGCAAGCTTCTGCTCCCATCCCTCTCTAAAAAAGGCATGTTATGGCATTGTTGCCTCTTTTCCGCGATGCTGATTAGTTCTCTCGCTGTGCTTACTTTACTGAGTAACTGTCATTGTGGAGATCGTATATTTTGATAGTTTATAGAGAGATTACGTATTGTGTGTATTTATTATACGACACGTGCATATAATTCATTTACATAATAACTTTACAGAACTGGTCTATCGAGCGGCTCGATGACTATGAATATTGCATATAATGTTGTAAGCATATGGTAAAGCCTGTTTCAGACTACGCATTGAAAATTGAAGATTGAAGATTAAAGATTGGAATTTGACT
The DNA here is from genome assembly GCF_030449975.1 of Polyergus mexicanus. Classification (NCBI taxonomy): domain Eukaryota; kingdom Metazoa; phylum Arthropoda; class Insecta; order Hymenoptera; family Formicidae; genus Polyergus; species Polyergus mexicanus. Next base: position 880,153 of record NW_027223338.1, on the reverse strand, counting down.
AATCAGGACACAAAGGACTAAAATTTCTTTATTCTGATTGGTCAAATTTCAATCTTGAATCTTGAATCTCAATCTTCAATGCGTAGTCTGATACAGATATAATACTATTATAAGTTTATTGTTGCATTCCGTATGTATTACTACGCCTTATGATGTTTCTTTATGAATCTTTATTTTTAATTGACATAATCTTTTTGATATCATTATTTCTGTGGAATTTTATAAATACATTTACATCAAAGTTTATGGCACGTATACTTGATATATTTATACATGTGCGTGCATGCGTACGTGTGTGAGTGTGAGAAAGTGCGCACATGGCTGGATACATATGTGTAATATATTCCAATAACATAATATATGGCAACATTTTATATTCATTTTATACCTAACCGATTTTTTTTTCGCAATTAATCTCATATATGCTTAGTCAGTTATTGTTTAGATATACAGACAAAATCAAATAATTATTTGATGGGAAAGAGTAAAAAATAGAGGGTATATAAATAATATACAATCAAAAACAGTATACGTCTAAAGCCTGTGTCACACTACGTATCGCGGACTCGGATCGGATTTGAAGTACGGACTGCGAATCATCATCCATCCAATCAGAACGAAGTAGCCAAGGATCTGATTGGATGATTGACGATTCACAGTCCGTAATTCAAATCCAATCCGCGTCCGCGATACGTAGTGTGACACGAGCTTTATGCTCTGGTGTGTACCGTTCTAAAGAAAAAAGAGAGAGAGAGAGAGAGAGAGAGAGAGAAAATAGAGAAGGGAGAAAGAGGATGAAAAAGAGACGAATAGAGAAAAATATGTATATAAATAAATAAATAAATAAATAATATAACTAAATGTATGTGTATGCGCAAAGCATTATATGTCCTCAAAAATATATAAAAATAGAATGCAATGATAGACTTATAATAGTATTACGATACGCTTACAATATTATCGAGTGGTTCGCAGATGACAATATGACTATAAGTTTCCGCATAGGTCAGACTCACCCCACAGACACTTAATTTTGCTTGTAGAAATGGTGGAGGCAGGCGCAAGCAATGGATAAAATGACCGTATATCTGTATTACAAATAATCCGCTGATATAGATCGTAATGTCGGATATAGCGAAGGATATGCGTCCGATGTAAGCGTATATGATGAATAAAATAAAGAATGTTTTCCATGTGAACTAAAATGATTGATTCTGTCATTGCACTTACTTCGCGAGCGTCTGTCATTGCATATTTTAACAGTTATTTTATGTGTATATCGTTCAAAATGTTTAATGAAAAAGAATAAATGGCGCGCGCGCCATTCATTTGTGTTGTTCTAGTAAGAATAAAAAAAGGAATGTTTTTTGTTGAAAAGAAACAAAAGATTTCTTTAATAAGATAATAGTGTATTTTATATCGTTTATCGTTTCATATTGTATAGAGATATTAAGTTCGCAATTACAATATGCGATATCACTGATAAAAGTACAAATCTTGATGCTTTCAATATTAAATATGACGTGTCTTTCGCACAATATTCCAACTCTAATCAAAATTAAATAATTTTGTATTATTTTTGAAGGATGAAGAATGATGTATACAATTATAAAGCAATCTCGTTTTGTACTATGCTTATTCTAAAGCTTTAAAGCGCGCGTACATGCATGTACGTATATACAAGCGATTTTTTTACGGCGTTAAATAAAATATCGTATTAATTTGTATGTATATGTATACTTGAAATAAAAATCGCCTCAGGGGGTGAGTTACACAGTTAGTTTAAAATTATTAAGATTACTGTGTAGCGAGAGAGAAAATTTCTTGTGTATGTGTATGGAATTTTAATAATTTTTAAACTTTATTATTTCAGATATATTTCGGAATTAAGAAATAGTAAGAAATAAGGGACTGTTGGGCAATCCATAATTTTGAATCGATTGTTAAGCCTTCATAATTGATGTACATTTTTATCTCAGAACATGTAACATATATTGTTGGTTTAATATATAATACTGATTATTATATGGCTTGGTATTTTAATATTATTTTGCGAATTCTTATTCAGGATTTTGAAATAATTTTTTTATTATGCTTAAAAAAACGTAGAATTGCATGCACATCCTCACACATAACTTTAAAAATATTTCTTAAAGTTAATTTCTTTTGAAAAAAGTTATTTGAAAAATAATTTTGTTATATATTCTTGTATTTATAATATACACTATATTATACTCTCTCTCTCTCTCTCTCTCTCTCTCTATATATATATATATATATATATATATATATATATATATATATATTATACAATTTTACTGTGGCATACATTTAACAGAGCATTATTGATAATGTCATCCTAGCAAATATATTTTTATAATTATGTTATAACGGTTACATAACTCAGTGTAACCGAATATAGCAAGTAATATTACAGGATTGTAACATGTAATACACTGGTTCCTTGTAATTTTCTACTAAAAAAAGCAACAAATTTTATATAACAGTTATACATTTAATTATATAGTTATAAATTTAACTGTAATAAAATTAAAATATATTAGATGGTATATAAATTATATAACAAACATATAACTGTTATTATAATCTTTCGCTTCAATATTATAATGTATTTACTCGGATTCTACCGACGTGATTTTATTGACATATTAACATATAATTATAAGCATTAGCATATATTAATTATGCGAAATTCAACACGCGAGAAAGTAAAAATGCGTGCAACTCGCACTCGTGTGTCTCTCTATTCTGCAAGATTTTTGAACCAGGGTGACCTGACGGAAGCCGCGTAAAACAAGCGATAATTGATTTAACTCGCGGAAAGACAAGAATTTGGAAGCCGCACAAATTCTGATGACGATCGATCGATCGTGATGTAACCTTGCGAATGTTTGTGTCAGCGATTACGAGAATGTGACAATGCGTAAAAATTTTATTTTTACCGACACGTTAGACAAATTAGACATATTTTTACCAAAACTCGAATAGATTATTAATACTCTGGAGAGTTTTACGAATTGTCTCTTACGTGACAAGAGATTTATTGAAAGTGCACGCGAGTGAACCTTTATCTTTATGTTGCGCCTTAAATGCACATTTTGTTAGAACCTTGAAGTATATTTCTCTCTCTCTCTCTCTCTCTCTCTCTCTCTTTCTCTCTCTCAAACGCACAGAGATCTAATTATCTCGGTAAAACCGAGAGTATCTCACAAAATCACACATACGGGCCATACGTACGTAATCGTCATCGAGACGCGTTTCCTCTCCCAAGTTTTTACATGAAAATCGTTTAAGGAAAGCATCATACCGCGAAGACAAAGGCCAACGGATCTTCGTCGCTTTCAGATTTAGTTGCGCGCGAAATCAAGATCTATTGTTGGTGGACGAAGTGCACACGCGGTGATATATTTCCCGGATGGTCCTTGAGCGCAATATCGAGGGAACCTTGAATGAGATTCTTCTACGAGAACGAATGCGACTTATTCGGGTCTATGCTTACCACTGTGAAGAAGACCGACGACTATAAATGGAGCTGCCTTAATTTCCAACGCGATGACATATTTACGGCGCTATAATTCGTTTGCGCGTCTTTCTCTTTTTCTTTTTCTTTTTTTTTTTTTTTTGATTATCCATCGTAATATTACGATGACGCGACGTAAGAAGACAATGCTATCTGGAGGATATTCGAGGATTAAGATAAAAAAGATCTGCCCACACGCGAAGGAATTAAAGAGAATTTATTGAAAGTTGAAAGGATGAATGTGTGTGAATTATCTCGAATTATTTTATTTTAATTGCATCTACAAAAAAAATTTAACAACTTCTGAGAAGACGAAACTTCGCGGTATATATCTTCTTACGAATTTTCTATTACCTCGATAGGCAAAACATAAGATAGATGTAGAAAAAAAATTTGTAACTCTGATAAAGGTAATGTAAGGAAATATAGATAAGACTATATTAGAGTTACGAGATAAAGAGGATGCTATTCGCGCACAATAATATTTTATCGTACAGTATGAAAATATGTTTAGCGAGAATGGGGGAAATTCGAGAATTCTTCTAATCTGCTATTTTTCTTATACATTAAGTCAAACGATCAGAAAAGAAAGAAACAAACATCGATCGATCGAAATTTCCCACATTGACGATATCGTCGAAGCTGTCATTCTTATATGATTGTTCAGCAAATTCGGTGCATTTATTAGAGCGATAACGCGACGACGTCGATTAGGTAAGTAAGCTTCCCTCCTTTTTATCCGGGTGACTATCAACGGCCTCCCGCCTCCCGGATCTGCCTCCGAGAAATTTGCCTCAAGGTAACGTGGTGCACGCGGCAAAACGTAAATCCTCGTCTCTCTCTTGCCCTTTTTTTTTTCTCCACGCGGTGATCGCGGTGCAACGCGGCCGCGATTACGCGAACGTGAAGCGATGTAACCCGATAAAAGCCAGATAAAAGACACTCGCGAGTCTTCCCGATCGCGAGGCGAGGACCGTCGATGAATTGTCAGTCGTACGACGATCGTTAATCGCCGCGAACCGGATGATAGACGGCCGATAAGAGAGACATTATCATCATCGGTCCGCGCGATCAGTGTCCCCACATCCGCGAAGATACACCTGCGAATCTTGACATACAGCCCGGTAGAAATCACGCAGGCAGGTATGTGCACGCGATGGATTGATAGAAGATCGCTCTTTGAATCTCTTCCTCTCTTTCCTTTCCTTTATTATCTTTGTTATGCTTCCGGCAAATCGTCGTGAATGAAGATCGAAACAAAGGGGAAAAAAAAACAAATGGGAATTCACGTGGATCGCATTTATCCGCGTGTTTCGTCTAATTATTTCTTCTTTTTTTTTTTTTTTTTTTTTTAGCGTGAGAATTGATTGGAAAAGATATATTCTAGTATTATTTTTTTTATTATTATTTTTTTATTATATCTCCGTTTCCGAAACGTTTCCGATTACGCGTGGAGAGATTATGGTGTCGACATTTTTCTTCCTTAAATTACGTTCATGTTAATATAGAGAGAAACCAGATATTGTTGAATGAAATCGGAAACTACAAAGAGTTATAAAAAACGGAGGAGAGAGAGAGAGAGAGAGAGAGAGAGAGAGAGAGAGAGTATAATATATGCTGCTTAAAAATAATTATGGCAAATTTATGCAACCGTTAATTAACTTGTCAACAATATATAATTATGTAGATCAGATAATAGAAATATATATTATTTAATGCAGTACTTACAAGCGCGCTTTCCAGACGAATGATTAATGCCTATGATATGTCACGATCATTTTCCACGCTTCGACTACTAATTTGAATCGCAGCTCAGCTGATTCACCGAATTGCGATCGTCCGAGCATTTAATAAATGTACTATTAATCCAGAACGGACATCCATTAAGTCAAGAAGAGGAAGAATCAAGCATTCTCATCGTCCACGCCAAAAACATGACGACCATCGAGTCCTGCGAAATCAAGTCAATTTCCAAGAGCATAAGCCGCAGAAACGCCGTTCCTATAATCCACGTTCGAGGAACACATTACGAGATTGGCTTCGATATCGTAAGCATCAAACATTTATATGTAGATCTTGTTACATAGATCTCTTCAAATTTTTACGATCTTTCCGCGAACTCGAATGTGTATAAAACAATTTTGTCTCATTCCATTTTCTGCGTGTAACACGTTATTTTGTACTTCACCAGTGTGAACGATAATTCATTCGTGTCTCTAACTTGAAGTTTAACGATTATCGCATTTTTATTTAACACAATGATCCTTTCACTTCGATTTATTACGAAATTATACTGTTCAAATAAATCAGTCAAACTATTTTATTTGTATCTCTCTAATTTAAAAGAAAATGAAACGTCTTTCATCTGTCAGCGGCTGACAGCTTATATCTGTTAGTTTTTACACGATTATAAATAGCACAAGTGACACATATAAAGTTACCAATTCTCGTGTCCAATCGGAATAAATAAACTTCAACATATGCACGATTGGGTAAAAAAATGCATAAATAATCGGAAACGAGCGCGGGATAGGACGCAATAATGCGGGAATAGAGAGAGAGAGAGAGAAAAGAAGGGCGTTGTGACGTTCACCCGGATTAAATTCTCTGCATGCATTATTGCACGCGACATGTACGACCGACGTATATACCATGCCGCGTGTTTGTTTGATTTTTTTTATGCTCTCGAGATCGAGGAATTTCGTTGCTATTGCTCCAGATAAAACGGCAATAAAATCATATCTCGATGAGGAAATTTAAATGTGCAGAATCGATCCAATCAATAATAAAATTCCTCCATTTTAAATTACCCAACGTTAATGTTTTTTTTTTTTTTTTAATTCTTTAATGTACATTTTTAAGGAATTTTTCGGGAATTCCGCATGACATTTCTTTTCAAAAAATGCAAGTATTATAAATATAAAAATTTATAGATAAAAAGAATATTAAAATCTTCATAGGGAATATTTATTTTAATCTCTCTAGTTCAATCGAATCTTTCCTTCTTTCGCCATCGCGTATCTCTTATTTTTCTACATCAGGGACGCACTTTCGCCAAGATGATTCAAGATTTTGTGGATATCTATTCACCACTGAACGAAACCTATCTACCGCTATTTGCTACCGAGAAGGGCAAGAATGTTTACGAAGAAACCCTTGGCGCGGTAAAGAAACAGTTCCCGCAATACGTGAGGGAAATCGAGGGAACGGCGGATGGTGCAAATATACCATTTTATAAGGTATGTCCCTTTATAAACAAATATAAATGAAAAAGAGGGAAATTAATTAATAACAAGAAGGTATTAAAAAAGACAAGTCAGTTGCGCAGCCAAGTTTTGATTTCGTAAGAAAGAAAGAAAGAGAAAGAAAGAGAGAGAAAGAGAGAGAGAGAGAGAGAGAGAGAGAGAGAGAGAGAGAGAGAGAGAGAGATTTGAAGATTTTACAATTATAAACCTGAAGAGAAGAAAAGAGAAAATTAATCAATTAATGATTATAATTTGATTTTAGAATTTAAAAATTTCTTTTTTCTCTTTATCCTAATTATTCCAAAATAAACGTAAAAGTACGAGATTGTTCGAATGATAGTAAGAATTATTCATAAATAAAGATAATAAAGACTTTTTTTTTATCTGTCCTTTGCGTGCGCAGAGGATCGGAAAATTTCTGAACATTAAACAAACGTAACATGATCATTACAGCTGTTTCTGATGCATCTGGATGACATTATTTCAAACGTCACGGTTGAAATCCAGGGAAATTCGCTTCCAGTCGGCTGTTCGACTATCATATGCAATCAACCAGGCTCTGTAAGAGTGATAATAAATTAAAATAGATTAGTGCATCTCACGGATATAAAGAATAAGCTCTTATTAAGATAAGATATCTGAATATCTGCTTAAATATTGATAATGACGACATACGTAATCATCATTATACCTATATAAGATGTAATAATTTTATTACAACTGATACTTCAAAATGCAATAATCATCTCTGTTATTACAGTAGTTATAGTAAGAAAGTATTTACTAATATCGCAGCGTTAAACACACGCACTAATTAACATGGAATGTGAATTTTTCTTAATCGTGCAATTATGTACATATTTCATAGTATATTTTATATATTATTAATTAAATAAAATTCGCGAATTACGCTATTTTCTTATACTTTCTTAGCTATTGATTTCTGCTAAAAATTCTCGCGTGATATAACAACAATGAGCGAATCGATAAAATTGAAATACGATAATCAATGATTGAAAACTCTATTATGTCTGTGCGAGGAAAAAAATGTTTTTAACTCGCTCTCTCTTGCGTTTTTAAAAAATATATATATAAATACGAATACACAGCCGGATGATGATTTCGTCTTCTATGCAAAACAATAATAATGATATCGGGACGCATTATCAATGTCCATAATTCTTCTTCAAACGTCACGATTATTTCCTTTACATAACAAGATACAAAACGGCAGGCATTATTTTATGATCATAAAACGGTGTTACTTTATAGTAATAGTCGAACTAGTCGTTAGTACCTTTGTTTATTGTATAATTTTTTATTTTACATTTTATATTATTATATTTTGTTACTTTTAATGTTATATTTATTTATGCTTGTTGTTTGATTTTATTTTGTTTTCGTGACACGTACACTTAACGAAAAGCATAGGAGATTCTGGGTCACAATGAGGACGCCCTCAAGGAGACCTTGAATCACTGGTATCTGGTGAGCGCTCACGTAATCGAGGCCGGCCATCGAGAGGAGAAGTTCACGTCGTTGAGCTATGCTGGTTTCCTGCCGGGCTACACAATGGGCTACAACCATCACGGCCTAGTTTACAGCATCAATACCCTTAGCGCCGCTGTCCTGCGATCTGGCAAGACTCGTGAGTTTCAATCTTCCTTTACACAATTAAACATAAAAAAATAATTTAAATATTCCTGAAACTATATCATAATCATTTCTTCTATTTTGAAGATCTCTTGGTCGAGACAAGCATCTTGCATTTCGTTGATCATACGAGATACAATATAATTTGATTGAGCTGAAAAATCGATTCCCCATTGATCAAAGGAATCTGTACGCATCATCTATTCTGTGCAAAAAAAAAAAAAAAAATCATATAATCTCGTTTTGCATGCAGCGCGATACTTCTTGACGCGGGCACTTCTGGGCGTGGAGAACTTTGTGCAGGCGCAGCAGACGCTGAGGAACGAGGGCTGCGGTGCAGCGGAGGGCTTCTCGGTGAACATGACGTTTCTCGCACAGGAGGGCGATCGGATGTTTCACAACGCCGAGGTGGGCCCGGCCGAGGCGGATACCGCAAGGTCGCAGCTCAACATCCTGACTGTCAGCCCGGGCGAAAACACGTCGCATTGCAACAAGTACGGCTACATAATGCATTATTGCGTCAAATATGCGTATACCGTTTTATAAAGTTTTCTCGCTCTATAAAATCATCTTTCGCTTACATTTCTGCTTCATGCAAAATGAGGTCAATCACGCAACTTATGCTCGGCTGAGAACGCAAATGATCAGATCAGTCAGTTTGACAGATGTTTATTTGCATTTCTGAATAATTATTTCTTTTTAAGAGACAACACGCGCGCGAACAGAAGAATATAACACTTGGCTCGTTTATCTTGAAAGTAATAATTTAATTTCCAAATATGTCAAAGTAAAAAAATTGTTACTCGCTAAATTGAAATAACGATGATTATTATACTTAAAATCACAAACATAAATCATTGTACACTAGAAGTAAAACAATCACTATACTGATCAGTCTACTATAGACTGATTGTTTTACAAATTTCATTTACAAATGAGATATTTGCTCAATTAGTCAAGAATGCTACAGTAATTAAATAATAATGTATGCATTGAATAATTAAATGGTACAGTTTTTCTTACGTACGCCTTCTCGTATTACATCATTATATTAAGCATTAAGCAATACATTTCCATTGTTTCAGATATCTACGTCTGAAGGTGGCAGAGGTGGAGGGCATGATCATACAAAGCAGCATCAAGAGAATGGAGGCGATCTTTAAACATCCGCCGGCCGAATGTCGCCAAAACGTGATTGATATACTCAGTGATCAGACGGACGATGAATTCAGAGTATATCAGGAGATCGGCAACGACGATCATATCAAAACGATCGCCACCGGTACGTCCTGAATCAGAAAATCGAGCTTGTAAGAGTCGCTCTTTTTTCTATCTTTTGAAAATATCAATGCGAAAAAAAAAATATCAGCCTACTTAACATTTAAAAATAATGCGTCACATATTAAAATTGTACGATTATACGACCATTAACGGTCGAGCGTAGATTCGATGATTTATTACGAAAATAGGAAACATTATATATATTGGATAAACGCGCAAAACAAATTACATCATTACTTATTTAAGATTTTCTTATCAATATTCGCCGAGATATACGTCTATTATAATCCAAGCACGACCCGCGTTTCTCTCAGAATTCACTCCGCAGAATCATAGACCTGAATGCAAATGAGAAAATTCTGTACCTATGAGATAATATACTATTGACGATTTTATTAATTGCAGGCATCTTTGACTGCATCGAACGGACGTGGTCTATTTACACGGACAAGCCGCAGTGCAACGAGCCGATACTGGTAATACCTATGCAGCTTCGAGACTTCGCGGGTTCGCGATGCAACAACGTGAAGGAATAATCTCCGTCGCACTTCTCATCTCGATCGAATTTCCGCCATCGTCGTTCGAATCACGAAAGTGCAGCGTTTGTATTAGGCTGGTGCCAAGCTAATATGCGCATATTCTTGATTCGCGATTTGTAGTAATTACGTACGGAAATTCTCATCGTTCCTTCTTATAGATTTTCCATATTATTCGCCAACTACACATGAATCGCCAACACGCGCATAGTCTAGCGCCAGTTTTACACATCATATACATATACATACCGTATATGTAACATTAATAATTTTGAGTAAAAACTAAAAGTAAAAACAATCTTTACTCGTAAAATAAAATGTAAAAGAAATATCAATGCGAAAAATAAGAAAAGAAATATCAGAGCCTATTTAACATTTAAAAATAACGCGTCACATATTCTATAAGATGTACAGTTCTGCTAAATAAATAAGATTTTATACATTATATAAAATCATCGCGCGTTATGTCTCAATATCTTTAATTGAAGAAGGAAAACGGCCGTAAATTCTATTAATGATCGTCGTTATCATGGCACATATTGAGCAAAGGGAATAAGTGTTCGCCGCTGTGTACTATTTTGTAATTTCATCTTTAATTCCTTGATATTTTCGTAATACGAGTACATTGTTGTGATGATTCTTTAGTTTTAGTTTTCGGGAAATGTTCGCTTCCGATCAATTGTATAATTGTTAAGTCCTCAACGTAATCCACTAAATTCCAGTAAAAAAAGCATTTTAAACTATTACAGAATCATTATCTTTTCTTTTCTTTCACCTTCAAACAAAATTAGCGCGAAAAACGCTGTAATACGAATAACAGTCATAGCACTTTACCCAATATGCTAAAAAAAACCAAAAGCAACCGATCGATCTTGCGTTGCTTTCCTAATTAAATAAATGTACAAAACATATCGTCCCTTTGCACTTTTACATGCAGATATACTCTGCATATCTTTTTTGTTTCGTTATATATAATTACATTTTATTATCCTTGTTCGTATTTATAATTATGTATCTTTCACGAATCATTGCGCAAAACAAAATTTATAGTAAACCGATGTTATAATTGTATACAGCAGCTCCAGCGATTTATTAATCGAATTACAATTTTTAAATAGGTATTTAAATATGGTGCGCGCAGATTTGAGGTTACAATTTGTCGAGATACGCATTCAAATCTGGGAGACCCTCCTTCAATCCCTTTCTCTTACGTGTATCCTAAAAAGCACACAAATTTCCATAATCAACATTTCAATTACGATTGTAACGAACGTAACATATTTGTATTATCGATCTTATTATATTTGTTTATTGTAAAAAAAATGTTCGTTTCCCTATTCAGGCAAACCAGGACATTATACTGGAAAACCGAAACTAAAAAACGCTTTCTCTTCCACGAGATTAAAAATGGCGATGGCATCGCATAATCACCGCCATCAGTTATGCACGTGGTGAAATACGGGAAAAATGTACGTGACGTGAAATGTACATACTTGCACAACTTGGTATGGTCGAGTACTGGATTCCATCGGGTCGCCCGGCAGGATTTGCCAGTGATCGAACACACACTGTGGGAAAGCCTGACCACCGGTGTTGGAACGTAGATCGGCGGTGAAGCCGAAGGATTCGTTTACAGGAAGATAAGCTTTAACTACGAACATGGGAGTACCCGCCACTTGTTGTTCCTCGAACACGTGACCTCTTCTACGGTTCAGCACACCGTAGATACCGCCGACCGCTACTTCCGGGCACTGTCAAAAAATTTGAAATTGTCTCTTGATAGATTTTTTTACTCTTCGATTCGTGTAAAATCGATAATGTGCATCATTATCAAAATGATATAACTTACCTGAATTTCACATAAGTAAACGGGTTCCATAATTCGGGGTGAGGCAGTGAGAAGACAGGCATAAAGGCAACGTCTTGTGGTAGGGATAATTTGACCACCACCTCTGTGGATCGCGTCGGCGTGTAACGTTACATCGTGAATGTTGAAACGTACGCCTCTTAAATTCTCTTCCGAAAGGACGCCCTACGATAATGTAGAAACAAATTATATCATTGAACGTTGTTCATCATGCGCGCATCACATCCGAGACGAGAAATTCTTCAATAAATCTTTACCTCTTTCGTAGCCCATTGGAATCCAGCTACTACCGAGTCCTTAATTTCATTGAGATACTGTACACCCTTGGTGCAATCGACCAATATATTGGGTCCGCTGCCATCAGGTCCGAAGCACCAGATTTTCCTAGCTTCAGTCACGTCATAATCATATTTCTCACTCAAATAACGAGCGCGCACTTTGAAGTCATCTCGTGGGTTAACATCGCCCTGCAAGATGTCGAGAAGTGAAATTTACTTTTGTTTCATTCTCTCTGTTTCTAAAATCTATCGCGTTCACACATTTTCAATATTATTCTATCTTTTTCATTCAACTATCATTTCACTCTATTTTAACAGAAGTATTATTATATTTTTTAAGTTCCTAAAAAAAGAGAAAAGAATATCAAACTTACGCTGTCAATGTCTTCAGCGAGACCGTCCGGCATCGGACAAGCCATCATGAACAATCGATTATGTTTGTTCGGGGATTTTGAAAGACACATTTGATTCGACTGTTCAGATATCGTTTCTCTGTATGATACGACGGGATCGGACTTCTTAATCGGGATACACGCGTGATCTTCCTCAAGATCTTTCAGACAAATTTCTAGATGCAGCTCTCCGGCACCAGCGATGATATGTTCGCCGGATTCCTCGATGATACATTGCACCATAGGATCGGATTTGGCCAAACGCTTGAGACCTGTCGAATTTTAAATCATAAGAAATTAAATCATACATATTTCAAAATAAATAATTTTTAACAATTTTTTTAATATCATGTCAGATGGAAAAATTCAAATCATGGCTCTTCATAACCCAATGCTCTTGTTAGTCTCATCATATGATGTATATATATATATGTATGTATGTATGTATGTGTTGTGTATGTGTGTGTGTATATGTATGTATGTATGTATACATTTCTAACAAAATATTCTACGATGTTAGTAATTAATATATTTAAATGTTAATTAATATATTAAAATTAATATTTAAATATAAATAAACTAGAAAACTTACCTTCGACTAATTTTGGCAAATCAGCAGGATTCTTCGGTTCTACTGCAACACGTACGACGGGCGATACCGAGAATTTCATAACTTTCATATTGTGTGCATCCTTAAACGTCGTGATGGTACCAGTTTTGACCAAGAACTGATCAACACCGACAAGACCGCAAATATTACCTACATTATCAAATAAACGATTAGTCAAACAATAATAACAAAAATATAATAAAAAATTCTAATTTTATTTAGTTGAATCAGCTGGCCGTTCTATTTGTCGATCATAAACTATCAGAACAGGTCTGTAGAACAATCATCATGTAAATCTTTGAAACTAAAATGGCACCAGAATTAGAAATCTTGATACTAACCGGAAGGCACATCTTCAATAGCTTCGACATAACGACCCATCATTAGAATGGTACGCTGGATAGCTTTCTCGTACAGATCTTCTTTCTTGCCTGGTTGGAAGTTGGGTCCCATGATACGAGCCTTCATGCCTGTGCACACCTTGCCCGAAAACACTCGGCCAAAAGCGTAGAAACGTCCTTTATCTGATGTCGGTACCATTTTCGAAACATACATCATCAAAGGTCCATTCGGATCGCAATTCTAGACAAGAGACAATTTCATTAATAAATACAAACTCATCGATTACTATTTTATATATAATTTTTCTAAAAATGTCTCAATTTTAATCAGAATTTCAATTTTCCTTCAATACGTTTCGGTACAGGTCTGTGAAATAAATTGTCATCATTTGCATGTTTATTTGAAATATTCAGAAACAATTCAGTATATATTACAAACCTTGATACCAATGGCAGCTTCATCATCAAGTGGTCCTTCGTACAGCATCTCCATACGATATTTTTGAGCAGTTACAGGAGACGGCAGGTGAATGGCAATCATCTGAAGTAGAGCCTCTCCAGCAGGCAACCACGTTCTCATAACAACCTGGAAAAATTGTACAATGCGATAAAAAATCATTCCAAAGTAAAGAAAAAGTCAATACAATTATCAAACAGTTTTCAGATGCTAATATCCTCTCATTATAAATCGGAAGAGGTGTCAGAAAAAAGCAATATAAAATTATCATCATGACATGTATATTTATAGTTAGAATATATCACAAAACATACAAAACCTATTTTCGAAATAAAATTTACCTTTAAAAGAGCTTTACCATCTTTGTCCTTATCTTCGGGTTTCAGCACAATTCCTAATTTTTGTAAAAGAGTATCTGCCTCCTCTTTCTTATAATTCATGATACTATCGAAAACCTAGAAATAAATTTAATTTTCGTAACTTTTAGGTGATACTAAATCAGAATTGAATTTAGATAACATTAAAGACTAAGAGAGTGCTTACCTTATAAATCGGATCTAAAACGTACATGCAGAAGGATCGTTTGTTATCAGTCTCCTTCTGTTTGCTCCATTTCTTGGTCTTGGGATTAAAGAAAGACTCGCCCCACAGTCTGTTCATAAGTTTCACTACATCGATCTTGAATTTCTCAGCGTACATCTCAGAGAATTGTTTTAGAGTAAATGCCCATCCATGGAGACCGGAACCAAAACCTACAGAACCCTTACTGGGATCTACCTGTTTTATAAATATATTATATTTAAAGAGATACTTTCTGGGTATATAATAATAGTTTTCATCCAAAAATGAAAATAGATTTTTATTGTACATACTCTAACTTCACCCATAGGACCATCATCATCAGAGTACGTCGCAATAATAACGTTAACATTTTCAACAATACGTTGGAAAGTTTGATAGAGATCTTCACTATCCAGCTGGAGTTCTAACAGTGCACGGTCCATTTTGTTCATAAATAAAACAGGTTTGATACGTTCTGCGATCGCCTGGCGCAGTACAGTTTCAGTTTGTACACATACACCTAGAAGAAAACAAGCAAATAATTATAATTGTTTTTCTTTCATTTCGAAAGAAAAACATTATGATGTTAAAATCTTTGCAAAAATTGTATTTCACATATATATTCTTCAAAATAGTATGCTATTATAAGAAAGAATTTGTAGCACTTGTGTCGTAGCATATTAGTAATGGACATAAAGATAGAGGTCCACTAACAGCGTTTAAACACATTTACTCTTCACTTTTCTTCCATTGCACTGTCAACACTGTCAAGATATATCGATCAGTTGCAAGTGCAAACCAAACGACATACTATAGAGTAACCCTTGTGTGCTGGAAGATCGATCTATTCAATTGTGCTAAAGAAACCAGTATAGAAACAGTGGGTGAAAAAAAAAGCCATATAAAACACATACCAGATACACAATCAACGACAACGAGAGCTCCATCGGTGACACGAAGGGCAGCTGTAACTTCACTTGAAAAATCTACATGTCCAGGTGAATCAATCAAATTAATTAAAAAGCCCTTTTCATCTTTGTCACGTTGATCGGGATTTTTGATAAAGACTAAATCTTTCTCTTCAAGTTCAAAGAACATAGAAATAGCGCTGGAAGGAAAGCAGCGAATGATAATAATGAGCAATATAAGATCCACGAATTGATTACCATATAATATTGCAAAGAGGTATGACTTACGTAGATTTAATCGTGATACAACGCTCTTGCTCATCCTTGCGCGTATCAGTAAACCGGGTCTCACCGGCTTTAGCACCGGCGATAATGCCGGCCTTAGATACAAGGGAGTCGGTCAGAGTTGATTTTCCGTGATCGACGTGTGCAATGACGGACATATTTCTGATGTTCTTTTTTTTGTCCATCATGGAACGAATCTCGTCTACTGTAAAGTTCACCTGCAACGATATATTTTCACGATTAAAACATTTCTCATTTCCATGCAAATACAAGTTACAAATTAATCTAAACCAAAATTACTTCAAATTTATCTCAATATAATGCAATTTGTATATAAATTTATAAATGCATAATATATAAAATAATGAAAAAAATAATCAATATGTGCTTTGTTCGCTATATATATATATATAATATAATATAATATACATCTCCTTATACAATTTTATTGCAACATATTGCAATATTGAAAAAATATAGATTATTTCCTAATTATACAAAAAGTATTCTTTTCACAGTACACATTATATTAAATCATAGTTTAAGCCTCGTATGATAGCAAAGTCAAATGATTTTACATAGGACTTTAATAATTACTAGTTTGGAATATACTCTGTATATCTGACAAAATATTTAATATCCACGATAGCTATTACATTAATATTTGAGAAAATAACAGTAATTTTATTGAATGCAATAGATTGTATATAGTAACACGAAAGAGAAATGAGCAATTATAATTGTTTTTTTTTTCTCATTTCAGAAGAAAAATGTATATTATGATATTAAAATCCTTGTAAAAATTGTATTTTACAGATATATTCTCCGAAATAATATGCTAACATTATAAGAAAATAAAGTATTTGTAGCACTTGTGTCGTAACATATTAGTAATGGACATAAGGATAGAGGTCCACTAACAGCGTTTAAACACATTTTCTCTTTACTTTTCTTCCATTGCACTGTCAACACTGTCAATGTATATCAATCAGTTGCAGGTGCAAACCAAACGACATACTGTAGAGTAACCCTTGTGTGCTGGAAGATCAATCTGTTCGATTGTACCAAAGAAACCAATATATGAATAATAAATAAAAATTAAAAAAAGAATGAAAAAAAAACGTAAGAAACGCATATCAGATAAACAAGCTAATAATAAATTAAAAAGAAAAATGTCCTTGTAGAAACAAAACAGCAGCATATAAGCTGTTTTTAAGCGTGAAAAATCTACAAAAACAGGGATAATATTCATGTATAATTTATATTCTAAATTGGTATTGGTAAAAAGAATTATTTACGCACTTCAAAATAAAAATAAAATAATTATACATGATTAAATAATATGATAAAATATAGCGCAATAAAAAAATGCAATATTAGATTGAAAAGAGAGAAAAAATATATTTATGAAGCAGATTAAAACATTTAACAGCGAAATAAGAAAAAGCGGCAAAGAATTTCACGATTGACACAATAGATATAAGAGAAAAATTCTGAAAGAGAAGAGAGACTAAAATTGGAATTGAAATTAAGCAGGTAAATTAAGCGAAAGATAAATCGAAATATCACAAGACAATAGCAAAATGATATAGATGAAAAATATAGTGTTGAAATTAATAAATGTTTAGCGTTATATTTTCTAGCCTCGAGTAGACGCACATTATCTCGCGTGCAAATTCTCGATCAGCGTCATCAGCTAAAGGCGACCAAGATCTCTCGAGGGGAATATCAAAGCATGTTGCCTCGCGTATCGACACGAGGCTGCACCATGTTATGTCGACGAGAGAGTGTGTGTGTGTATGAGAGAGAGAGAGAGAGAGAGAGAGATGTAGCGATAAAATATTTCTGCTCATATCGCGGAGATGAAATTTTCGCGTGTCTCTCGTGATATCTAACTCCGGTATCGTGCGATCCAGACTCTCCCGTCTGGATGTCTCCCTAGGTATAGCGTCCCGTCTGTCCCGCTACCTCGACGTGAATATTGGGAATTTTTTTCTCACGGTACATTTTTCTACGCTTAGGCAGATCCATCGATCAACATAGGAAAGAGAGTCGCGTGGCCGAAAATCTCGAGGGAAGCATCACGCTGGGCGCTCGAGCACGTTGCTCGACAGGCATCATGACACGTTGCGAGTGAAACATATTTCCGCTCGGAACACGTCGCGGACGTGACGCTGGCGGTGAGATTCTTTTTCCAGACTCGAGGATGTTCCCCGCGACGTTTGCGATCCGCGTGGAGCGACTCGGCGTGCCCGGAAACCCGGGATATTGGGCGAGATTCGACGCGCGACAAAATTGCGTAATCCTGAGTAATCGTTCATTCTCCGTTCACGCGAGCGAGACGGTAAGAGAGGACGATTCTCTCTTGCGGTTCTCCGCGCTTTCCGATCTCGAGGTCGCGAGCGAGAACGGCGAGGGAGATCGCGATCCCCGGGGAGAAAAATATTCGCGGTCGCGCGTCTTCGGGGATCGCGCGACCGCGATCGCGATGGTGGCATCGTGACGAGGCTACGTACCATCTTGGATGTTGTCCGATTGCTGACGGCCTGGTCCTAAATATACGTGCACCAACAATGGCGAACTCCCTCGGAAAGAACTGGCTATCCGCCGTGCACCCGAACGCCGCCTCTTATGAGTTGCGAGAGCGCCGCGGTGCGGCAGCGTGCGGCTCCTCGCCGCGTCGGCCAATCAGATCGCGGCGCGATGCGCGCAGGCGCGCTCCTCTACGCGAGATTTTAAATTCTCGCAAGTCCAGTGTGCGTGTGAACATTCGTTCTTTCGCGCTCTTTCATCCGATTGATATTGTAACCTACAATTTTTTCTTAATTTATTCGTTAACGTGCCAATCAACGAGCAAACTGAGTACATCAACACACATCACTTGGTGAGAAATAGTTTATGATATTTAATCATAATCTTCCACTTCTTTCCAAAAATTTGCCGAGAACACTTATCATATAACGTGATGATAAAAGAATAGCTCTATTATTGGCTTCAAAACAGAGATATATATATAGAAGCCTTAAGTGATAAGCGAATCGACCAATTGCAGTTGAAAATTTTCATCAATCTAATATCTCTTTTCTTGAGAATGCTCGACTTACTATTTAAAAGCTTTATTTGCAATCTAAGGTGTTCGATGTTCGACATATGACAATTTATGGCTGCGGTCGAGAAGACACTAGAAATGCTTCGAAGCGTTTGATTGACCAATCAGGACACAAAGAGTAAAGATTTCTTTATTCTGATTGGTGAACGCAATTCTTCGAAGCATCTCTAGCGTCTTCTCGACCGCAGCCTATATCTAATAAAGAATGTAAATTCTAACACATTTTCATTTTTGAAAAACAAACTCTCTAATTACCGAACATCAGACGCAATCTTCCATAATCTTTTATCGTTTTACATTGGGTATATTATTTAGTGCAACTGTCATTGTCAGTGAGCAGCTGTTCGTGATATAGCTTTACATTTATCCAAAATCTAAAAGATAAACCAATCATGAGTAACCGCTCACTGTGCATCCAATGAACGACGTTATATTAAATGCAATCATTGCTTGCATTGCATTAATTGAGTAGAGTTTTGGAACGCACTTCAAAAAGCACTCTTGCATTTACTGCCATCTATAGATAGCAAAATGTTTTGAAAAATATCGAGTCGATTACAATATATATTTGCGAACCGAATTATGATTCTTGAGAAGATTTTTCGCAAAATGTAAGTTCATCTTTTCCCCAAAAAAATAAATTTTATTTTATAAAATTTGTATTTATATATCAATTACAAAGTCACTCTGTGTTTTTGTAATTAATTTAATCGCACGATCAATTATTTTCGCTAAGATAATATCAATTAACAGAAGAATTCGCGAACTGGAATAATGATAATTTTCTTGTATATACATTATGTATTCTTGTAGATAAAATTAACTTTTGTCTAAGAAATATAACGTGCATTTTATACATGTCTAAATTTCAACACTACTTATTGACAGTATCTAATAACATTTGTGTTCACGCAAAATACACGTCAAGTATTGCATATATATATATATATATATATATATATATATAATATATACATATATGTGAATCTCCTATTTAGAGATTTATATTATTTTTAAACGAGAAAACAAGAAGAATCGTTAACTCGAATTACGTAAATGCAAACCTATATCAAAGTAAGTTAATAAATAGAACTATATACGAATCCATATGAACACTCTACTATGTTACAAAAGTGGCGAGCTAATATATTATAATATTTAGTCTCCATATAAAAATACAGATGAAAATCACCTTTAAAAAAAAGATATTAGCGATTTGTTATATATATTCTACCGCTTGTTTATAGTTCTACGTCCACCCAAAATCGAACTTCTAAAATTAAACAAAAAAGAGCAACGAGCAGTGCAATGGAGTCTCAACGATTTCCTTTACAGCTATTCTCGTGAACGTTCACGCGATCCGGATTGAAGGTTCTTCCACAACGTTTACACGGCACCAACTGGCTCAGATGCATCATCCAATTGGCCTCTGCCATCGCTGCCTGATCAACCACCATATTTCCTGTGCTGGAATCTTCTGCGAACAGTGAAGTTGTCATTGCTAATTGTATCGTATCTTGAAAAATGCAGGAAAAATCTTGGAAAGGAAGAATGGATTTGAAGAATTATATCGAATATAAGTCGGTAAGCAATAGTGATTAATCTGTTTTATTGCTACAAATCGAATCGCCTCAATCTCGTAACAAATATTAACGTCGAGGCAAATTTTATAGAAAATTTAAACTTTTAAAAGCCACTGCGAATCCTATATTTTCATCGCGACTCTTGAATTTTAAAATTCTAATTTCGAAATTACATTTTTGTCTATTTATTGTATATGGAAATTATATTAGTATATGGAAATTAAGAGGCACAAGAAAAACGAAAAGTTCTTTTCGCCACGTTTTTTTGTCATGAATTATTATTCATCGTAGGTGGCACTTTTAATCGAGAATAATCTGCGAAGCGTGTATAATAATGACTGTACCCGCTTCCATTCCACGGCGGTGCATAAACGGACATTATGGATTCATATATCATACATGCAAGGTTGGGAAGTAACGCGTTACTTGTAACGTCGTTATCGTTACAGTTACTTTTTTTCCGTAACGATCGTTACTTTTTTCTGTTTGTAACGGTAACGGTAACGTCGTTACATTTTTACAGTAACGGTAACGAATTAGCCGTTACTTTTATCGTTACTTTTTGGTTCTTTGTTATCTTATATCTATTCAATAGAGATGTATTTTTTGAAAAATATTTTGTAGTCTTCTATCATAAGCTGCATTCTGATAGTCACTGCCAGTACTGAAAATCTATAGTAATGTAAATTATAGATTTTACAATACTGGCAGTGAATATTGGAATTCACTCTTAATAATATTATCAATATTTAAAAACAATGTTTGATAAAAATTTTCAACGAAATTGGAATTTGTAAATTACAATTTAAATTCCCATAAAGATAAGTGTATTAAAAAGTAAAGATATTAACATAAAAAAATTAGAATCATTAAATAAGTTTAATATAAAAAACGCTTGCGCTATATAGAGACTAATTTAGAGTTTTTAATTGTAACTTAGATTATTACATTTAATATTAATTATTAAATAATTTTCTAATCTAATAGCTTATTTTAGCATTACAAAAAACAAAAACATAACGAAAAAGTAACGAATCGTTACTTTCCAAGTAACGGTAACGAGTTATTTTTTACAAAAAATAACGGTAACGCATTACTTTTAAAGAGTAACATTCCCAACGTTGCATACATGCACGCGTAATTGCTTCGGTAACCGATTGATTCACTATATAAGTACTTGAGCGTTATGTACTACTCTTGACCCTGACAGTGGACAGAATAAATTTCAAGGTAAGGGACAGAAATATATGCGAAAGGGCAAATGTGTATATCGAAGAAATGCTTATGAACTTCGAAAAAATCAATTTCAAATATTATTTATTATCACTTTTTAAGGCGTTTATTCGCCTTGATATTGTATAAAGAATAAAATTTATATAATATGTATGTTTAAAAAACATATGCCCCTTTCTCTATACATTAAATATTTAATCGTAACTTTTATCAAGCGATTAATATATTTTTTCCGTTATTTTCTAAAAGCTTAATTTCTCATGTTTAAATAGAAAGTGCTGCGAGAATGTGTTTCATTTCTTTCAATACGATAATATGCGATAATACTAATAATAATATATAGTACGATATAAAAATATATTTTTATGGTTAAATCATGCGTATCTCTTGTTGAAATATCGAACTCTTCTTTTAAGTGTATGTACTTTAACTGCACGTTTTTTCGATGATTATTTTTGTGACGCATTATTTCCATGTTATATTTGCATATATGCATGAGAGTATGATCGAGAACATTGACTTACGTATGTATATGACGTCGGGTTTTTGCGGCTCCTTTCTTCTTCGGGCGGGTGACAGTTTGTCATTCTCGGCGTGCCATTTCTTCAAGCACTGCGGCTCGTGAATGGCAATACTGGAGGATCCGAAATCTCTACCACAAATGTAACACGTGATGGTCCTTTTTTGCGATAAATCCTAAAACCAAGCGGTATACGCGTCTTTCTCTCTCTTCTTCTCTTCTCCTCTTTTACTAAACGTTTCATCCGAAGAACGCTACTTGCACGTTATTTTTTATTAAAATCATAATAGCAAGTTCTGTTTTATCTTGCACACAATACAACCGCATACACTTTGCGTAAGGTAAAAATATTTTATTTCACAAATGACAAAACAAAATCGCTTATACAGAGTGCTACACAGAAATAAGTTGCTTTAAATATTAGAATTATTGAAAACAGGCTAATTACTAACAACAAGAACAAGATTTGTTCACACAAATTATAAGATATGACACAAGATCGATTATAGAAATTTAAGTGCGCACGCGTGTGCGCTTTTTTCTGTAAGGACTCACCGGATATATCGATGGTGAACCTTGCTGGTTTTTGGCCGATTTTTGTCTCTGAAGGATCAGCTGATCTTTCTGCTCTCTCGCCAAATCGTTTTGCATCTGCTGCCATCGTCTACTGCATTGAGGCTCATGGATCTTGATGCTTCTGGTGCCGAAATTTCGTCCACAAATCCGACAGGGAACAGTCGGTGGTACAACATTGCGCCCTGTCGCTGGTGTGGTCAGTCGTTCGTTGTTCTAGAAAAAGACGGTGTCGATGAGAAAGAAATAAAATATGAAAATGATTGAGTAAAAGCTTAGTACCTTCGGAGTAGCCTTGCAACTTCTCTCATGAATCGGCAGTCGTTCCGGCAAAAATGTCCTTCCGCACTTTGCGCATGGAACTAATTGCTCCTGAAAGAAAATCCAGATTTTCGTGTCTTTGATTTTTTTTTAAAGAAGAGGCGCCAAGTTTTCGCCAATATGTTTAAAAAAATTTTATAGAAAAAAATACTCTCAAATAAAATACGCAATCATATATTGCATTTTATTGCATTTATATATATATATATAATAATTTTTATACTCGCGCGGTAATAAAAGAATCCAAATGTTCCCATATCGTTGATTATTTTCAAAAATCGCGAAAATCAAGTATTTAAATATATATTATATTTTATATAAAGAAATAAATTATTTCACATATTAATAAAAATGCTGGTGATCAAATTACGAAATAACCAGAGAACAATCATTTATTTAAAAAAAAAAAAAGACAAATTTCTTTTGTTTGCTTGTAATTACTCTTGGCTGGATTTGAAAATATTAAGATTTGCCAATCTATCTATCAATCAATCTATCATTCGTCGCATGCAGAATTCTGATTTCTTACGCAAATGTTTGTTAATCGTCGAAGCCCAGTTCTCATTTGGTATGCGAGTTAGATGCGTATGAGATGTTAAGAAGCAATCTTTAATATTCTACGTTAGGATTACGCATTCGAATTACAAACGGCACGATACATATTTTCATTATGATTTATAACTCAATTCTAGACACAAAGCGAGTTGAATATATTTCAAAACTTTAATATTGATTTCTAATTTTGATTGTTTAATTTCATAAAAGCGAATTTTTTCAGGTCGATTTTAACTTGCGATGAGAGGTGTTTCTGAGCGCTTCTGAATTTCCGAGTGCTCATCCTATAAATTGTTTCTTACATCATCGGGCAATGAAGATTGCGTCGCCGTCCAACAAGATTAATGAAGCGCGGACACCGACGTCCGCTCAAGCGAAAACGGCGCAGTACGTTTCTCGCGTAAATATAATCGCCTCGTAATCTCGTATTAACACTGCTGTGTTAATTAAAAGGAGTTAACTACCTGACTCTGTTCCCATGCGGATGCATTCCAATCACTGTGTTCGACACCGACCTCGGGTCTTTGCGGCCTGGGTCGTCTTTGAGACGGAGGCAGCGAATTATTCTCGCGTTCCCATTTCTATAATCAAAATATTCGCATTAAAAAGTAAAAAGAAAAAGTTGTCTAATAACAAATAGTTATTGAGCAAGTATTGGGTTGATGCAAAAGTTCGTCCCGTTTTTTGTTTTTAATAGTAAAAGAACGGGACGAACTTTTGCATCAATCCAATAAATATATATAGTATACAGCGTATGTGTAACATACATATATGAATACAATAATATAAAAAGAAAAATAATAATTATTCAATAATAATAATTATTATTATTGTTCTCAATACAAAAATAAATAAATTAATTAATTTTATTATTATTAAAAAATTCTTGAAGAAAAGGAGAAATTCTTTCTTTTAATAAAAATGCTCAAACAAATTTTTGCACGATTTATGCACGACATGCAGCTGTTGTATCGATTTTACATTGCAGCACATTGGCATTGCTATTGCGGTTGACATACGACGTATTCCTTAATGTCTGTCATTTCAAAATATATATATCTATCGAGTTAGAGGTGACTGTGTAAATGTGAATTTTGTTGATCGAGAATCGCGATTAGGAGAGGATAACATTGCTGCGTCAGTCGGTCGATCGAAGACACCCCGTATAAGAGAATGCGCAAATTGGCGATCGCTTATAGTGCGTTACAGTTACCTGTACTATAGGACATCAGTTACCTGTGCACGAATCTGCATCTGCTTAATGCCGTATAACGCGTCGCGCCATCGATTTTGCGAAAGGGCCTTGACTTATTACACGCGCGCATTATCGAGACGCTATTATATTACAAACTTTCTGCGTCGCTTCCGCGATGAGATCGCAATGTCACACGTGAAGAGGAATTTATTCATTGTTAGATAATCTACGGTTATTCCTCGCGGCGATTAATTGCTTTAATTCTATTTCAAGAGGTTTAATTAAGTTATATAATTTGTCAATTATGGAAAAGATCAAACTGAGATTTCTGATTTATAAAAGTAGATGCTTAATTATATGATTCGCGTGATGTGTTAAGCTTTATGAAGTTTCTTATCTTCTCAATTAAACTGAATTTACGCAAAATTTTATCACGCATTAATGTATTATAAATTCATGCAATAATTATTAATTATTGTTAATAATAATCATAAATTATTGAATAATTATTATTGTAATAGTTATTAATGATAATTAATAATTATTAATAATAGGCATTAATTATTAATTAATCTTAATATTTATTATTAATTATTATTAAGCATTATATTAATATTTATTATTATTAATTTATTATTAATTATTATTAATAATTATAAATTATTATGTTTAGGATGTTAAGGTGTGACAATTGAAATCATTTACCTCCATGCACTTGGGCTCGTGTATGGGAAAACTGGCAGTGCCGAATTCCCGGCCGCAGATGTAGCACGTGACCGTCTTGGGACCCCGTTTCATCGATGCGGACGACGACCTGACCTGCTGGCTCGAGTCCTGGGAAGGACGATTCTGAAAAGCAACCGGTTTCGTCTCGATCTCGTCCGGCTTGTTTCTGTTCCGATCGCTGCGAAAGTTCAATGCCACCGGCTTCTGGATAGACTTAGGCACCGATGGCACTGCACACTTCGGCTTCATCGTTGACGTCGATGTTGGGATGTCTTTGATCTTGGTCTGACTACCCTTCGGATGACTGTGAAATCTCTCCGGCTGATCCGGACGTCCGCAGGTCTTGCAGGGTTCCGGAGCGCTCTTTGCCGACGACGCGGCGGCAGTGAAGATTTCCAAATCGCTTGGCAGACCAGCTCGCGAATTCTTCTTCTTCACCGTAGATAGGACTTTGAGAGAGCCTTTTCTAATCGTACGTGAATACAAAGTATATAAATACGCAAGTATTATGATTTTTAATTTATCAGATGCAAATGCAATATCTAATTGAGAGATCTCTCCAATTGATACCATAATTATTTTTCGAGGATATAATTCACGATTTTTTTTTTTCAAGTTTCAACTATTCAATGTGAACATTCAATATCTTTTAATAACTTTATAAAATATTATTTTCGCGAAAATATACGGCTCTATTAATAAATCACATCACCGACCTATTATTGTTATCGTCGAGTTTCCTGACATCGGGGTTCCGTGTCGCGATGCCTATGGGTGACGTGATCTTTTGACTTCCGTTAGGCGATCGCAATCGGTCGATCTTCTCCATCTGACGATCCGTCACGATCCGCGGTTCGCGAATCTGCTCGAAACTCCGTCGCTGATGGCGCGTCACTGGAGGAGCGTCTTCGGAACGGGACGACCAAGTGGTGGTCGTCGTCGCGGCGGCGCTTCGGCGGCGTCGTCGTCGTCGTCGTTGTGTCGCCGATGGCGACGATGGCACCAGTAACAACGATGATGATGATAACGACGATGACGATGACGCCGTCGTGTCCCCGCTGATCGACTTGTCGATATTCGCAGCCGGTTGATGGAACCGCGTCATCGAGTCGCACAGCAGCTCTTTACTGAGCAGCGACATGTCGAGCTTGTCCACGAGCGCGGGGTCCAGCACGCTCGGTCGCGAGAGATTCGCCGTTTTCGGTCTCTCCGACTCTTCCGCCTTCGCGCGCTTCATCTTGGGCGGCCAGGTGCCGGTGTTCGCCGCATTTCTCGGCGTTATCCTCCCGCCGTCCGTTCTCTTGGTCGCACCTATTTAAACGATCTATCGTTGATAAGATGTACCGATGTCGTTACACGCCAATGTATATTCAATTAATATCCATTAGAGAAATCATAATTATTGTAAAAATTTTATATAATTGTTTTTCTTTCTTTTAAACATATTAGATTAATACTGGAATTATTAAATAATTAATAATTTAATGTATGGAAATTAGATAGATCGGAAAATACTAAACTTGAAAATATCAAAGAATATAGTAGAAATAATAATAATAATAATAATAATAATAATAATTAATAAATAATATTTATTTCAAAATAAAATTATTTTTTTTAACAAGATCATTTCGATTATGATAAAATTTTGTTTCGAAAATAAATATTGACTTTTTTAATGGATTGACATTTATTTTTGTGAATCGATATAAAAAAATCAGAATTCATCTATTTCAGAGATAGATCAACAGAAAAAATATTTCTATATTTTCAAGAATTTATTTATAAAATGTTGCATAAAAATGATATTTTTTGTCATCAATCTGTTATCAATCAACCAAAAAAGTTTATATTCTATAAATTCTGAACCCTATTTTCAACATTCTGTATAAGAAATATTTACAATATCTATTAGATAATGTCAATCGAGTAGTTTCGCTAATAACTATGATAATCGCAAAAAAATTAATTTTTTGAATAATTTATCAGCTTATTAATATGAATATTGATAAATTTGCGATAAAGTACACACGATAAAAGCACATTACCTTTCAAAAACTTCAAATCATCTTTTATTATGAAAAACGTTTTCTCCGATAGAAACTCGCACGGTCCTTTCTTCCACTTCATTTTATCGATTTCGTGATCTTAGAAATCGCTGGTATCAGAATTATTCGCGCACTGTTCGTGTCGCAAAACGAGCATTATCACATTTCTCGTCACGATCAATTTTCTTCTCCATCGAATTGCACCAATACCTTTACATTGATTTATGACACAAGTGAAACCGATTAAAGAATTAAATTTATTAATCAATCCCCTTCAATTTCATCGTTCAGAAATCAAATTTTATTACAAAATTTATCTCATCAATGATGTGTGTTTCGGAAAGCTTTCGCGTTGGAAAGGAAACATTTCCCGATGCCCGCTAAATTCTGCTCGAACGATCTTTCGCTTCTCCACGCAAACGGGTGTCGTTTCTCTTCGAATCCGAGTTACATGACGGGCTTGACGTCACAGATATAATAGTATTTTTCCACCCGATGAATACGGGCGATAAGTACGCGTTCCCGTATTATAATCTGTTATACTGATTATCGGAATGACACAATAATCCACTTGATAATTGTAATTAATTTAACGCTGAAGTAATTAATTACTTTACACCACTATAAATGCAAGAACGTGACTCTTTTTTTTTTGTTTTACAAATCGCACACACGTAACACGGATACGTGAACAATGTCCGCGTTATTATCCACGCACAAAGTTCCGATCGTGTATTTTAATTGTGCGTGAATATAAAGCGGAAGTCACAAATTCCCCCGTTGACGCGCAGCTCCTCGCCGTCGAATTACGCGGCACACTGCGAGACGAGGCTTTACCTTGCCATTAGCTTCGCACGGCTTTTACCTTCCTATACGTATGAGTGTGCGGTCGACTGTGTGACAGGTGGCAGAGGGAAAATCGATCCAACGACCACCGTTTAAAACGACTATACATCGCGCTCAGGAGTGTGTTCTCGTCATCGCACAGGAAGTCATTCGCGAGCGAGCGATAAAAGTATATGGAAATCACGAAGGGAACCACGTGCTTTGCTATAAAACGGCAACGTATAGCCGGTTCCATAAAGCAAAAAAAAAAAAACATTCTCTTTATATCTCTCTCTATATATATATATATATATCTTTTCTGTATTCATTTTTTTTATATAAATATAATATTAAAAAATCTAATCGTATAGCGTTATACTATAATAAAAATGATACAATATATACAAGTTTTCATCTACATGAAATTATACAATACATACAAGTTTTCATCCACATAAAATTATAGATATTAAATATATATATATATATAATGATATGTATATTTTACATTAACGGCGATATCTATATCTCTTGAAATGAAACCACAGCTGAAAGATGTTGTTATGAAACTGACATCTGAATCCGCGCTTATATGAATATTCCCATTCCCGGTTGACGATTTTGAATGCGATGTCCTCATAAGGCGGGCCCGCGTGAAATCGCAGAATAGCAAAGTCCTTATTGTCGGCGCAAGGTGTCTGAAAATTAAACATCAAAGATTAACTATCGAAATATCCGGTGATATTGATTAAATAAAAATATTTAAATAATTTTCCTTCCGCAAGACAGAGAGTATATATATCTTACCAGAAAGTATTCCGGGGTAGTATTTTTGTCGATGAGATCCGGATAAAAAATGTTGAACTTGTAGCCTTGTACAATCTTGGGCGGTGGATTGTCCATGTCGTAATGCGTTTGATTGTACTTGTTCCACTCGAAGCCGGTATGTACGCGATTGAAGTAACGCGGCTTACGTGGTCGGTACTTGTCGGACCAGAGATAAATCTGCGCTTCCAGTGACGATTCGACACTAAATTCCGTTTCGTCTAAGCCCATACCTTTGCGCGCCTCCCGATGCATTGCTTGCTCTTCGCTCGTTAGTACATTCTGAATTTTTCTGCCAGTGCTGAGCACCTGCTGTCTCGCGTATTCCAGACGCTGACTGTCCTCGTCCTCCTGTGTAACGAGCGTACCCGGTTCCAGTTGCGAATAAGGTATATAAATCGGCGAGTAGCCGCCCGCTTCATACTCGCGGAAGGATTCGAATAATAGATCGTCGGCGGCATTAGTTTCCTGATTATCACTGTAATACATGACATAATAATTTATCTCCTTATAATCGAGAAAAACAAAATCAAATTTTAATAAATTAAAAAAAAGTCACTGAAATTAAGAGGGAAAGAACACTTACTCTTGACTATTTTCGTTCTTCTCGACTGCTGTACTCGTGGAAGGTTCATCCTGCTTAATCAAAGACTCACTTTCCTGCGCTTGCGAGTTCTCAGCCTCGTTCTCCGCTCTAGCCACACCTTGTTCGGCGATTAAAACCTCCAGCTTCTTTCGCAGGTTCTCTTGATGTCGATCTCTAAGTCGGGCCCTTGCCATATGAGCTATATAATTTAATAAGTTTAATACTCGACAATGATTGAATAACATGCATTATTTGCAGTTTTTTAATACGTTTCTAAATTATTTATTATATCTCTATTACCTTTCAGTTGCGACAATAAACTTTCCCAGTATCCGATATCTACACCTTCTGGCTTTCCTGTAATTTTTGCCTGAATTTGCAACTGTAAAGCTTCCAACTGTGTCGCAGTTTTGCCCTTAAAGATAGTCGTAACGTCTTTGGCGACAGATTCATGAATTCCTTCTCTTCTACCAACAGCTGAAAACAGAAATATATAATAATATATATATATATATATATATATATATATAATAATATAGCACACGAATGAACAATAAGAACAAGCAGGAAAAGAAGAAAGAAAAAAAAATTACTCTCTTACCAACTTCATATTCCGTTCGTTCCAGTTTTCTGAGCTTATGCAATTCATCCTCCACAATCACTGTTATATCGTTCCAATAATCTAAATTTTTGCCCCTTTCCAGTTCCTTGTAAACCTTTATATCCTCTATGAGATCCTCCAGATCTTTCACTTGCAAACCTCGTAAGTATGTGTATGGCTCGTGCATTTCTACCGCATCAACCTCCTCCTCCGCGCTGATATACTTTGCAAGAAGATCGATGGGTTTTGCACGACCGTCCTGAATTCTAATGCGAGATCTCAATCTAGCCTGCTCAAGGTGAAATTGATCTTCTTGCCGAGCCCATTGCTCTAATTGAGCAGCCTCCTTGCCCCTCTGCAACATGGTCATTTCTTCTTCCCTCTGTTGTCGCTCCAATTCTCTCTCGTGTCTTCTCTTTTTGACCTTCTCCAACTCTCTCTTATTCTCCTCCTGTTTATATCTATTATGCATTTCTAATTCTTCTCTACCGACACCAAGTAAACCCTCTTTCCCCAATTTTTTCGACCACACGAAGGTGGAAAGAATATTGCCATCTCCAAATGGATTATCCGTATTCGTGTAATGTAAATAATCATTGTCCCAGCCCATTCTCTCCTTACGTCTACGTTCCTTGGCTTCCTTCTTCTTTAGACGACGTAAACGCTTCTCTTCTGGTGTTTCTGTCGCTTTCATCAATTCTTTCTGGCGTTTACGTTCTTCAATCTGCTTCTGTCGTTGTTTTTGCAATTTCTCTAACAATTTTGTGGAGTTCGAAGATGTATCTGTGGATGAACCGTTGCTAAGCTTACTCGAATCGGACGATGAAGATGACGACGAGGACAAGGATGACGGTGAAGACGACCTGAACGAAAAATATGTTAATATAGGCAGATATAGGTAATTGTTCAGTGGCCGTAGAGCATACTCATGTCGCTATATTTCATCGATATGAGATTTTGTAACCCAAATAGTCGTCAACTTTAATTATTAATATCTCGCTTCGCGGGGCAGAGCGACATTTTTCTCTGCTATATTTTTTGTTTTATGCAAGAACAATTATCATTAATATACATTATAGACTGCGATCGGGAACACACTGGGAATGCTTCGAAGCGTTTGATTGATCAATCGGGACAGAAAGAGTAAAGATTTATTTATTCTGATTGGTTAATGAAATGCTTTCGAAGCATTTCTAGCAACTTCTCGATCGCAGCCGTTATAAAGGAGAGACTAAGAAAATTTCGAGAAATAATTTTAAATTTCGGAAAATAACTCAAAATCGAGGAAGGAACTTACCTCCTTCGACTTTTATGTTTGAAAGACTTCTTGTGCGATTCGCGACGCGACCGAGAATCCTCGTCCCTTGATTTCTTATACCTCTCGCTGGACTTTTCCAAACGTTTGTTCCCCGATCTCGATCTCCTAAATTCCGTGCGATCGAGATCCCTTCGCGACGTTCGATCTTTACGTCGATGAATGCCGTGATCGTCGTCGTATTCCTTTCTCCTCGATTTGCGATCACTGTCGCGCGAGTATCTCTCCATTGTGCGACGAGGCAAGGAAATTATTCAGTCGATCAAAAACACTCACGCGCTTAACCTCACTCTCTTCCACGAACGATGCGCTTCAAAAGCGCGCCATCTTGTTGCAGCCGTGACGCAAAACGCAGCTGATGCCGCGACTACGTGAGTCGACAGACGGGAGCCTGGGTTAATCGACGAGTAGCGACGAAAGGGCAATCGTTCCGCGTCGCCGACGACGACGACGATATTCTTGCCAATCGGTCAAAATATTTTTCTCGCGCGACGATATCGAGGACGTCGCGTCTCGTCACGGCTCCTCGAAAAATCTCTCTTGACTCGTGCAGTGAGGCTGCCTCCGTCGCTCGCATGCCCGGCCGGCATATCCGTTAAACTTTCAAATTAGACAGCGTATGCACGCTAGCGCGAGTGGTCTTTTCGAAAATTTCGCCCCGTATGTATATATGAGTTCTATCTCCTCGCGAATTCGGGTCTCTCTGTCTCTCTCTCTCTCTCGCGCGCGCGGTGATCTCGCGAAATCCGTCTCCTCTAGTCGAAGGATACGATGTCGCACATTTACTATTCGGGCAAATACTACGACGATCAGTACGAGTACAGGTGGGTACGCTACACACACTAAGTCTTTTATAGACCCCCTTTCATCTCCTAGACGAAATCCTCGCTGACCTCGGTTCCTCGCGAGATTTGACGTATCTACGTAATTTTGAGCCGGAGACGACGTCTCTCCGCGCCTGATTCATCCTCTTGTTTCCTATCGTCATCTTTTTCCTCCTCGTCATTTTCATCTTCTTCGTCTTCCTCGTCAGCGAATGTGTTGAAGCACATTGTTTAAATGGCCGAATCGAGAAAGTTTGCGCTGTCAATTTGCTTTGTTGTCGTTAAAGCTCGTGTCGTCCAGTCCAAATTAGCATTCTTCGATCTATTGTTTTTTTTTTTTTTTTTTTCTATTTAAATGAATCCAACAGGATCCAAGATTCTTTGACCTTCATAGTGCAAGAGTTTGCTTTCGGGTGAGAGAGAAATAGTACTATATATGTATTACCAGTTTCGCAATTTGTCGTTTTAATGCGAGAAATATCTTCTTTTTTTTTTCTTTGATTAAATTATAAAAATTTGATTCGAATTTAGAAGAAAATATATATTAATTATACGTATTATATTACGATCATAATATTTGAAACTAAAAAGTTATGGAAGAAAAGCTAAGTATTGTATTTTTTTGAAACTAAAAAATTATGGAAGAGAAGCTAAATATTGAATTTTTTGTTTAATTGTACAAATTTGTAAAAATGACATAAAATTGAATTGTGTATTTGGGTGTGGAAGTTTATTGAATTTGAAATTTTTTGTCATCTGTTGCACACAATGCCATGATCAATTTTATGGGAGGGACAAATTGATAAGAATTTATTTTGTAAATTAATAAATTTTATTTTTATTTAAATTGATGAATCATTCTTTGAAATTAAAAAAGAAATATTGAAAATTGTTCC
This sequence comes from Polyergus mexicanus, assembly GCF_030449975.1. Lineage (NCBI taxonomy): Eukaryota > Metazoa > Arthropoda > Insecta > Hymenoptera > Formicidae > Polyergus > Polyergus mexicanus. The sequence goes on along the minus strand of NW_027223338.1, from coordinate 846,463 downwards.
ATTTTTTTTTCCCCCGAATATATAAATGTGTTAATATATAAATGTGTATATAAATCTGTATAAAAAAATTTATTAGATCTATCATGTATATTTATTATCTCTATTTTTTTCTCTGACGTACTTATTATTTTTTTATTTTCTTTTTCTTGCCCTTTATTTTTTTATTTTCTTTTTCTTGCCCTTTATTTTTTCTTTTTCTCATAAATTTTGTTCAGGCATGTTGTTTTGCCGAAAGAAATGGTAAAACTGGTGCCGAGAACTCATCTGCTGTCTGAGCAGGAATGGAGAGCCATTGGAGTCCAGCAGAGTCAAGGATGGGTGCATTATATGATTCATGAACCTGGTATGCATTTAATATATTATTCTAATGTATCATTGACACACAATTAATAAGAAATTTGTTTTAACCGAGCGAATGATTTTTCAGAACCACACATTCTGTTGTTCAAAAGAAAAATAACAACGCCTCCAGAGCTCAGAGAGGAAGAAAATTGAATGTGGAGAAATTATTATACTATTAGCTTGTAAATAACAATTCAGATTATGTTCATATTTATACTGGGACATATTTGTGATGGTAAAGCAATGTTACTTTCTCTCCCTCTCTCTTTTTCTGTCTTCTCTCTTTAACATCACAATGCACAACATGTTATCGAATGAACTTTCTGTAGATTTGATTTAAGGAAACCCCGCAAATCAGTTGTACACAAAGCGATTAAGTTAAATTCCACAGAATAATATGTTCATGATCTTCGTGTTTATAATTACTTTGCTTAGTCATTCGTAAAAAAATGTCAAGCGAGTATGCTGTATATATGTCTATAAAGTATCTTAGTTTTTAAACATCGCTTTGTCATAGCTCTCATCTTTTTACACTAGAACTCGAGAATGAAAGTTATGTTATGATGTATTGACTCTGACAGTGTGTGACATACTCTAGTTTTCCTCAAAGATTGTAATTTTGAAGCTACGTAATGTATAAGAATTTACTCTTGTGATCATAGAGTGCCTTTTAGGAGATTAATCTAAAAATTTTAGTTTAGGATTAATATTTCATTAAGTTTAACAAAAGTTTTAATGTAATTACAGAAAAGGTGTAAACACATGTTTTATGTAACTCATTCGTTTCAGTTTTTTAGTATGTCGACTCTAATTCTAGTTTTTATTTTCGCCTTTATTTTTGCATTTTCTCGTTCTAATTAATTTTATATATTGTATGATTTATATACCTTGAAAAAAAAGTGTATAATCAGACACATTAGTTCATACTCGAAAAAGAATGTACACAGATAACAAAATCATTATTCATGTAATACATGGATTCTTACACCCGAACTTCAGGTATACTTAGCGATTTTGGTTTACTTTTTATAAGGAAAACGAAAAAGATGTATTACTAATATGTTAAATAAATGTTTACATTTATGAACACATAAACAATATTACCTTGAAAATATTTAACAATATTTCCTTTACATACCTTATGTATTCATAAATTTGACAAAAACATATATTTAAATGCAGATATTTATAAATTATATTCAAGAGTTCAATTTATTTCACATATATCTATAGACGCGATTTTTCAATAACACTTTTGTAATTCTTTCCAAGGGTTAATAGAATTTAACACCTTGATTATCATCAAATAAGATTAGTTCTGCTTTTCTAGCAACCTCCAGTGTCCTCAATGATCTTATTAACACTTCTGTGTCGAGACCATGAAATTCTATAAATTGAAATATATTTAAGAGTTATCGATCGCTATGTAATATTAATACAACAAGCAATATAAATGACAATCTGAATCGTATAATGTACCTTGGTCAATCGTGTCTTCCCCTTGCGTCAGTTCGAATAATGTGCATACAGATCCAACAAAACCATTCTCCTGTGCCCAATTATATATTATATCACCCCATTCCTCTAAAGTGTGCCAATAAACCAACCATCTCTGTTTGTTTTTATCCAACGGAGATGCGTTTCCTGATTTTCCCAATTCTTCCAATATTATTAACACAGCTTCAGATGGCAATCTTCCTATTATTATTCTGTCAAGGAACTCTTGATAGCAAATTTGAATAAACTATTGTAAATAACATTATTATTAAGCAACTATTACAAGAGAAAGTAAATAAACAATTTATTAAATACATTAGCAAAATATAGAAATTCTATTGAATAAAATAAAATTACGTATCGGAGAATAATTGTTTTTCGAAATATAACGAATAAAAAGGATACTATTTATATTGACGTTATTGAACAGAGGATTTGTGTGCACTTCTCGCACGTCTACGATGGCCTGCTTTGTGATACGATAGTACTCGAGTACTAAATTCTTCCAGGCCGCTATTTGCTTAGCTCTAGTATCCGCATGAGGTTGAAGTCTGAAACGATAAAGCGAAATCATGATAGATAAAAAAAAATGTCGAATATTTTTCTAATTTATATTATTTTGCAGAACATACAATTATAAAGTGATATACTTTCGTTTTACATTCTTAACCTATGCGACTTTCATCGGAACACATATTTTGCGTTGAACATCTTGTCAAGCTTAGGGTTTAATGACGTTGTGTTCTAATTTCATTGCGTAATCGTATGATTTTCGCAACGATACTCACGTAAAGAACGGAGGAAAACTGTATTGCCACGGCCACTCAATTTCTGCCATTGTTGACGATCAATCGTCATGGGACAACGACAATCGTATATACATATGCTATCTGGGATCTTGCAGATATTATTGCAAAAAAAATAATTTAGCATTTCGAGAAAATGTTTTTATGTATATATATAATTTACCGAAAATAATGTATCTTTCACATAATCGCTCGCGGACAATATAAAAAAGTAAGATTGTTCATTATATTTCTAATCCGCTTCAGACACTTATACATTAGCTATTGTGAAGAGATTTTAATGTATATAATTATTTTTAAATTAGATCCTCTCTTCTTTCTTTCCCTCTCAGGCTCGTCATCTTCTGCACATCAGTCTTAAGTTAGAGAATGGATGGATTCTTTTTGCAATATAATGTACGAATCATTAAACAGGACAGTATTAATTTTATGTTGCTTAATGCTTCCTTCTTTCTTCTGTGCAACAGGATAAAAATAATGAGTTAGTTTTGTTCAGAGTTAATATTTTTATTTCGATTATATTTATAAAACTCTAATTGATCAGTTTGAGCGATACCAGCAGCATAAAGTACTTTTTTATCCAGCTTTGTTGCATTGCTAATTTATATTTGTTTTATGTCATATATATTATCCAGGATATCCCGATCACACTTCCTTCAATTTACATAGGGAGAGTGAAATCAAATTTATAATAAATAAATTTAAATTTTCACAGTTTATGCGAAATATCAATGATAAATTATATTGATACATGATATTACAATTTAAATTGTGTGCAAAATATATTGTCAGAATATAATAAAAAAAATTGCCTCTAATCGTAATTCCAAAAATTACGATTCCAAACATATCCAATATATCAAAATTTTTATATATATTCTCATGGTTCAAAGTACGAAAATTTAAAGATTGTAAAGATTGGCAAAATATTAGAAGAATATAATCAAGTATAAGAATTCTAACTGAAATTTCAAAATAACCATTAATTACTCCAAGAATTCCTATAAAGATTTTTAAGTGTTAATTTAATATTTGCAGAGCTAGAATTTATCTATAGAGTTTATTTTCATAAAAAAGATACACTGTACAATACAGAATTTACAAAATTTCCGGAATCACAATATACTGAAAGTATCTCGGAAAATGTGTAATTCTGTAATATAAAAACTTTCTTTTCTTTTCTAATGTTTTGAAAATTCATTCGCGACATATATATATATATATATATTCTAATATATAATTAATATACACATTTATATATTTATTCAAAATATAATCGATTTCTTCTATTCTATGATCCTCTGTTCTAGGTTTTTTCTTTGTTTAAGATTCTTCTGTTATCTCTGTATTCTCCTATTACTCACATTTGTCATATAACCATACTAGAGTGAGAAAGTGAAAGACAGAGCATGTAATATTTTTACTTTACGCGCGCATTAGGATAAAAGCAGCGACTAAAAGAAAATTATAGAATAAAGGAATATTCGATCTCTCTTTCGATTACATAGACATAATATAAATAGACTTATATTTACAATTTAAGGACTATGTAAAAAAAAAAAGAAAAGATATATTTATACAGTAAGATCATAGAAGTGATCTCTAGCAGAATTGAAATTTGATATATGATTGAACAATCAATTGTTCTAGTTATCCTTATTTTTTTTTCATTAACTTTCAGCTATATGTCCCCTCTTTTTACTTGTTCTTATTACATTGATGTTTATTTATTTATGCTATGTCTATGATCCCGATGATACTAGGATAGAGGAAATCGACTGTACATCGATACTCCGCCAAGGAAAAATAACTATATTTTAGATAGTGAAAGGTTAACCAATTTGAATTTTAATAAAAATACAAACTGCCGCGCATATATATGTAACTAAAATATGTGCCGATAAATTTATTAACTTGGTGTTTCATGATTCGATTCCTTGTCGTAAATCGATTTCGTTTGATGATAGTTGTGAAATCAATTTATTTGATGTGACAAATAACAATAAAAATTTTAATTGCGTGTTGTCGGACCTCGCGCAGATTTAAAAATATAAGATCTATTTTTTAGCTGAACTGACTGCACTAATTCAGAGTTTATCTTTTTCTCTCCACATTGAAAAGAGAAAGATAAACTCTGAATTAGAGCAGCCAGTTTAGCTGTAAAGAACAGATTTATGGTCAATCACTATGCGCGCGCGGCTATGCTCTAGTCTCTAGTCATTATATCATTAGGCTTTAAAGAATCGTACAACACGAACGACGTACTGTTTGCATATCGGACACTCGGACATTTGTTTACCGCAGTTTATACAGCAGGCCATATGGCCGCATTCTAAAATTACGCATTCGATTGGAGCGTCCCAACAAATTTTACATAGTTCTTCCTCGCTGAGTTTTTCTACATCTGTAATAATTCATTTATGACAAAAGACAATGTAATGTTCTTCAAAGTAACACAAAGTGATAAAATATACATATATAAATTACACACACACACACACACACACACACACATACACATTAATAATATAATATAATTGATTTTACCTTGTCTAGATTGTTTGTACTCCTGCCATAATCTGGATACTCTGTTCAGCAACTCCTGCCTTTCTAGGCAGCCTTTGTAATCTACACGATTTGTACTCAACAGATTTTTTAATTGTTTAACATTTAGATACTCTAGTTCCGATGCCTCTTTTATATCCGACAATTGTACTTTATCCGACCACTGCATAAAGAAAACAATTATAAAGACAAATGTATATGAATGTATACATTGGTTTGCGAACGTTGTCTATCATACCGTGGGAATTTCTGTAACCATATCCGATTTTTTCTCGTTTGATGCTTCGGAAACTTCTTCATGCTCGGTAATTAGCGGCTCCGATGTAATATTAGGCTCGACTGGACTGTTATCAGTTTCCGACACTTCCTGTATTTCAACGTTATTACTTTTCGTCGGTCCCTCTTCGGGCGATTCGCTATCGCTAACTGGCACGCTAATGATCGGACTACTGTGACTGCTCTCGCTTGGCTCCTCCGCCATTTCGACGTCTTCGCTTCTTGCGGATTGTGCTTGTGCCTGCGCGTCTTCGCGCGGTTCGTCATTTGCAGTACTGACATTTGGTGTGTCTTCCGATCTATTTAAAGAGGAATATACTCTAGAACCATAAACATATTTGTATTATTTTTAAAATGTTATCTCGTAAAATGTGTTTTAATTCATTTAAGACTTTTAGAGAAATAAAAATATTTTTATGCCACTCTTCTCTTCATCTTTTTTGTAAAATTAATGGTAAAGTAATTGTGACAACTGAAGCTATAAATCTGCTTAATATATACTTAACATATAGATACTTTCTGTATAATTATTTCTTTTCAAGTTTTCAAAACAAGTTACTTATTAGATTGTATTGTAATACTTTATAGTACCTTAACTCAATAATAATCAGTGGCATATATATCAATTAACTTTCTTCTTTGTATGAAAAAATTGTATCGACAAATATTGATTTATGTATCAAATGTTTCAAAATTTAACATATAAAAAAATAAAATGTTTAAATCATAAAAACATAATCCGATATTAAAATAAAGTAAATAAAAAAAATTCTCGTTAAAATTCTAGAAAAAAATTAGCTTTCAAATCGTTAAAGTGTCAGTACTTGTACATGCTGCTATGTAAAATGTGACATACAGTGGCTCTTCAACAGCGTTTTGCATCCCGGCGCTTGTACTATAGTCAGTACTAGAGCAAGGGTCAGTTCCGTTAGCAAAGAGCATTAGTAAATGTACCAAGTCTTCTTTCTCTGAAAAATCAAAGTATGGTCCGTGAAACTCTCCGTCAGTGCATATTCAATCTTCGTTTCAATGGAAACTCTAAATATTTAATACTATACATGCATTAATCATTGTATGGAACATTCTCATTGTGCATCCTCATAAATTCAAAATATATTGAATTCCAAACTAATTTTATACGAAACTTTGAATATTGTATTCATAGAAACAAAAAAATTTAATAAATATGTAACAGATATGTTTATTATATGGATAAATCAACATTGAAAACATTCAAATAATAGATATTCAGACTGAATAGATATTCATACTGAATTTGAGAGAAATCCGTTTATAAATCTCTCTCTTGGTTTATTTTACGCTATAAAAAATTTCTCAAATTTTTTCACGAGTTAGTATTTATTAAGAGGATGTATTTTACACAGAACTATATGATTTGATAGGCAACGTTAATGCACATACCGACACATCCCTTGACAGAGACCTTTTTTGCCACAAGGTACTGACGCAAATCCTTGGAGCGAATTTGCCTGATCTGATTCCTTACAAGTGGTCTCCTCGACAGTACTCCGCAGCTGTCGCAGGTAAATACTTTGTCCAGTCGTTTGATCACGCATTCTGAACAGAAGTGCCTCAGACAATCCGCACATTGTTTCTGTAAATATATCATACTAAAAATATAGAGAGAAGCTTGTCATATGTAATAATTTGCATCTTTCGAGTAAAGGATTATGACCTAATTGAAAAATTCAAAAAGTTTCTGAAAATTTTACTTTAAATCCTTAAGAAAAGCTTGGAAGATCTTGGAGATATTTAACATCAAGATGTTAATTACTAAGTTATTTAGCGAATAATGAATTGATATTTGCGATGACATATAGGCGATACGTATCGAAAGAGACGCATCTTCTTTCGTCATTCAAAAAATGATATGCGTAATTTCGACGCGTTGGTGGAAATTTAGTCAAATCGTCGTCTCAGGTCCAAGTATGCGGTGCGAAAACACCGTAAGAGAAGCCTATTCACTCACTTTTCTCTTGAATAAATTGAACTTTGCGCTGCAAGCCTCGCAAGCCATCTCGCTGGAGGGATCCCCGGAGCCGCCCGTTCGTCGTCCTGAAAATAAGAAATTTCGCGAACGCGCCGTAAGATTAGAAAGCAACGGGAATAAAGGTCGTATATGTTACATTCTACATAAATCTACGATAGAGAGAATGAATGCTATACACACGCACGTCGTAGAGGCGACATAATAGGGAGCGTAACCTTTTTTAAATCAATATCGCGACCACAATCGCAAATACGGTGTACTGTTATATCGGTCCAGTATGGCCGATGACGACGATGTCGCGAGTCGCGGACGAAAAACGAAAGCGCCGATCGGTGAGGAATATCCCTACACGTCGTCGTCGTCGTTGTCGTCGTCGTTGTATTCTTCTTGTCTCTCTTCCTTTCTTCTCGCGCTCGACTTGCTCAGCTACTACTTATCTTGTAATCAAACTGAGAAATTTCGCATGTCATAATATTAACGTATCGACTGATTATACGTCACGTTTCTCCAAGCTCCGAACTTTTGTGCAAATTGCGATAACATCTTTCTCTCTCTCCTCTTATCGTTTAATAATATAAAATCTTTTCTTATATCCTTATCTGTGTAATAAATCTCCTATTATCATATCGAGAATATCGGTGCACGATACGGGGGACTATCGATATATAATTTTTTTGTTTGTTTGTTTGTTTGTTTGTTTGTTTGTTCAATTGGCCTACCGTGAAAATGTATCTAATTAAAATTTAATTTTTTAAATAAATTTATACTGTGTTTTATATGATTATATATCTCTTGTCAATTTTATATATATATATATATATATTGATACAAGATTTAAATATATCTTTGAGCAAACTATAATATATTGAATTCTAGTGTTATATTTTCAAGTGCAAGCATTTGGTATTATTTATAATAAAATATAATATAGAATGTGTTTCATCTTAACATTTATACGTTTTCTAAACTTTATATGATTTTAATAAATATAATTTGAACATACAATATGAAAACACAGCATATAGATATAATTTATAAAAATCTGCGCATCTCGTCGACATTTTCTGAATTATAATTTTCTTTAAAGTTCTGAGATATAGCGTTGAAATTATATAAAATACGCATTAAAATTGCAACATGATGTGTTAAATCATTTTTGACATCTAATTTACATTATTTTATTTTATTTACTTTATTAATTTAATTTACTAGTTAATTTAATTTATATCTGTTATTGGAAAAATGGATATAATAAAAAAATAATATCCATTATTTGTGTTTCTATATTTTTATTGTGTTATAATTTATAAAGATACACGTAACACTAAACGTAAAATATAGACCTTTTTTTTCTATTTTAATCATTAAATGCAAACAACGTAAAATATGCAGACGCATACATAAATATTTTATAATTAAAAATGATTTTATATATATATATAAGCGACATACGAGTTTATGATTTAAAAATTTTAAAGTCAGAAAATCATTTACATTAATTAGCAAAGGAGAAGTATAAACATTTTATCACATTTTGAGATTGACTTATTCAGAGTATTTCATAAATTAATTCTTTTTTGTTACCTATATGGTGCTATATGCTAAAACTTAACTTCACAATTTTAGTATTTAGATTAAACAATAAAATAATTTTAAAAGTTCTTCGTTACATGACATTAAATATAATGATATATATATAATAATAATTATGAATCTGGCATATTAATCTGTATAAAATCTAGAAATTTGTTGCTTTCTGAATTTAAATAATTAAAATAATATTAATTAGAATAATATTAAGAAAATACCTTATTTGTCTGTGATAAAATGAGAAAAACTATGCTACGTACTTAATAAAATAAAATTTTAATGCAAATTTTTTTATAATTTCAAGAGACTTTAACTTATTATCTTGAATATAATTGTATTTATAAGTCTTTAGAGAGATTTTGATTAATTCAATTCTCTCATTCTCTTATAACCACATATTTATACAGTATGTTAAATATATTTCTGAAAAAATTAACTTATTTGATTAACATTAATTTCTTTGAATATATAAATCTCGATGATATTCCTTCAATGCTTAAAAGAATTGCCGATTTAAGCAAATATAAGATAAATAAATTTATTCTACAAATTTGAATTTTTTCCTCTAAAAAAGATTGATTGACTGAAGTTTTCATTTTCTTTCTAATATATATGTATTGTTTTACATTTAAATGCTATGTTTATATGATATATATATATATCATCAAATATCAAATTGATTCTCGAAATGAGAATCTATTACACGGTGTATATATATATACATATATATGTATATGTGTGTGAGTGTACAAATGTAACAATCTCTCTCTCTATTAGCGATGATAAAAATATTATTATAAATTGTTTCAATTAACGAATCGCACAAATCCGCCCGCGGATTCAATTATACCACAACATTGTGTTTAGTCGATTATCTCGATACTTTCATCAGGTACATCTTCTTCTTGCGCGTCCCTTAAATGATATTTACACACACAATAATTATATACGGCTTTATCATTACACTGTCATATTAATCACAACGTTACATATAATATCATATATATAGTATATGTCTCTGACAATTATTATTCGATATATATTTTTGTTGTCAAATATATAAACGAATTAAGTCACGTTTTGAATTTATGGAAAGAAATTAAAATAACTTATTTCACTTTTATAAAAAAAAAAAAATTCTTTTTCTAACTTACTAAATTTTATATACTTAACTTGACTGAAATATATATATATATATTATAATTAGCAAAATGTGTATTTAAAAGACATTTTTTTCGTCAACGGAGAATATCTACGAGTTATATTGAAACTTTCATATTCAATTTTTGGATAACAGAGTTCTGAAAATTAACTTCCTTTATACTTGACAAGAACAATATATATTACACAAACAAAAATGTATTTTATAAATTTAATCATATAAATTAAATCGCCTGTGTAATATGTGTGACATTGCAAAGTAAATAATATGCTATTATTTAAAATATAACGAATAGAATATAATATAATTTGTATTCTCGTATATCTTATCATATAAGATCTAATAATAACATATTCTGATGCATAAATGTAGATCGTGTTAAAGGGGTGCTCAAATATTTTATCTAATTTAATTATATTTGACAATTAACGTAACTACTATATATATATATATATGTGTGTGTGTGTGTGTGTGTGTGTGTGTGTGTGTGTGTGTGTGTCTCAAAAATATTATTGATATAAAACTGATATATTGGTAAAATTTATAAAATATTATTTGTTATTTTTATGTGTAATATATGTATATGTAATTTTTATTCCTATCACGCACACAACACACACACACACACACGTGAAATATAATTAAATCATAATAGAGAGGTATTACTGATTAATATAATATTTTTAAAATATTTCATGAGACATTAACAAATTTTTGAAGAAATATTTACTTTTAATAACTTATAGCTTGAAAACTATTAATATGTTTTTCACTGTACGTATATATTTAAGAAAAAAGTAGAATCCCTTTTTATTAAAAAAATTATACGTTATCTGATTTTTTAAGGCACGTGCTGTAATGTTAATACAAACGAGGTACGTGTATTTAATATATAAAGATTATCTGAGTTATAGAAGCGATTTTTGATAAAATAAATAATTTACAACAGCGTACTTCCGTGAATAAATCGAGTCAAAAAGTCCTTCAACATTTTATCGAACAGTCATCGAGATATCGTGAGGTAAGAATTGAAAAATTTGGCGGCGCGGCGTATGAATGTAATCTTCATAATACATTCGATTAAAGCCTAAAAATGTTTCTTACATACTATATATAGCGTAACTCTTATAATTAAATTATAACAACGTTAACAAAATATTTATCTTACAGTGTATCTAGATTTTCAAGTCTAGATCATATGTATCTAGGTTGTATATATATTGTACGTACCTAGACTTCTAAGCATGCATTTATATACATATACAAACATACATACATACATACATAATATATATAGATCAATGCGAGCCGGCAACACTTATTGTTAGATGTTTCCGTGATATAACGTGCGTTTAAAATATATTTTTTTTTTATTTGCCATATATATTTTATATCAATTTTACATTATAATACCTTAAGTAGTGCAAAACTTGATTTGAACTCTCTTTCTTTTATTAAAATTTTCTTCAATAAAGTATTGACTAAGAGTGAAGTAGCCGTTCGGGTATTGTACACAGTTGTTGTGAATTCAAATTGATTGTTCAATACAAATCCTATCTTCCAATAGCCAGTAATTTCCAACAAATATACATCTGTGTTTGTCGGTACGCATTGTCCTGTAAATTCTTTCTTAGAAGTAGACAAATTTCGCATTTTCATTATTTTGAAATCGATCCTTGAGAAATGTCATCCTGTTATAATACACATTCCTAATTATTTGGCTTTTTATATTTAGCAAATGTACGTATCTATTAATCATACTATTTAAGTAATAGATATTTATTCTAAGGAACCATATTAGCAATACACTTGTCGTTAAAAGACGCGGCGCGCGAGCGTATTAACTATCGACAAAGTTGTCGATAGAATCGAAAGTCCCAAACCTGAGGCTCTCTTTCGTACAACGTTAACAAGTGAAAAAAGTCTTCAATGATATTAAAAAAAAAGAAAAAAAAATCTCGCCTAGACTGGCATCTCACGCTTAAATATGAAGGTTCTGCTGATAACCTTCGACTTCGTTGTACATTTTCTTGATTGGATCCTTTGGCAAATAGTTGTTGACCGCGGGCGCAACTTTATTGTTGCCAATGCCATTGGCTAGATGCGCTGCGCCATTCTGCAGCATATGCACCGTTCCGTTTACAGTGCCGTTTTGATAAATGTGACCGTTTTGATGAATATGTTTCATATTGTTCAATATGCCGTTAGAGATGGCACCTACTCCTATGAACAAGAAAATAAAAAAATAAATATAAAGATATGTTAGCGCTAACACGAGAAAATGTCATGCACGCATATAGATATTAATGATTATTATTTATTATTGATACATTTTTGCTGGGGAAAAATCATCTCCAAATGAATCTGCTATTAGCAGGTGGTGCGATAAGTCTATGAAACTCTATATATATATATATATATATATATATATATATATTTATTTATTTATTTATATTAAATAATTATACCTTGAGCGGTAATTCCATTAATTCTTTTCGTCGCGTCGATGCCGTTTCCAATGTGATTAGACACGCCGTTGACCATCCGTTTGATAACATTGTTAGATGTGGCACGTTTATTTTGATCGATCACGGCGTGTATTCCGTTTGGGTGTCCCTCGATTGTCGGCATATCTGCATCACGGAGATTGTTCTCTTCCTCCTTACGACGTGCTCGATGCATCAGCTGATACAACGCAGCGGCAAAATCCTGCTGCACGCTAGGCACATCCGTATCTCCATCCACCTATTCGAAAGATAATAATTATATCGTATTTTGTACAAAAAAATTGAGTTTAGTCTTATTAATTTCTAAAGTAATCACGTGATTCTTTCTTTCCTATAACGGAAATAAATAAAATTCTCCCTAATGATCCCTAATGATAATATCTTTTCGCAGGAATTTCGACACAATGCCGTTTTACGTCAATCATCGCGTTGGTAAAATTATTACAAAGTAACATTTTAATATTATTAGAATCATTTATTACATACAATTATTAAACGATTGTCGTTATCCAGTGTTTTTAGCATGGGAAGAGACACCTCGCGAAAGAGCTCCAATCTTTTCCTAAATGCCGAAACACTGTCGTCCAGTCTTCCTCTCCCGAGTTGCAGCTTGGAGCAATCGAGTAGTACTAGCGGAGGCTCTTGCCCAAACTATTATTAATCATACGATTTATTAATGCTAAGCGATAATTATGATTTGTCGTTTCGAGCTGTGAAATGACGCGAATAATTTTACCTTGCTTTCGAATTCTTGCACTTGATTCAAGTCTCTCGGATATCCATCCATGACAATACCATCCGTGTCTCGATTGAGAAGAATCTGTTGCTCCACAAGCTGCATCACGATGTCATGCGGTACCATTTCACCCGAAACGATGGCGTCGTTCACAATCATATTCGACGATGCCATTGCTCTTAACAATTCCCCGATACTTATGTGTAGCCAGCCTGGCATATTGCGAACGGCTTGGGTGCAAAGAGCCGCCTTATTACTTCCAGGTCCACCTAACATATGATGTTTTACATGCGTCATGTGTAGGATAAGTATCACTAATGAGCTTCACGATTAATAGAGTAGCGAAGAAAAAAAAAAAGGAAGAAACATACGAATCAATTTGTCGATTACTTAATCAATTAATTGATTCCTATCATTTGAGCCTCGGTTTTATATTAAATTTTTATTATTAAAAACATGTTTAACACGATGCCTCGATTCCTATGATTGCGCGATCTTATAATTTGCATCAGACTTTTACCTATCACCCAGATAAATGCTGGTAATCCTTTTCTCGGTTTATTAGCGGTTTTTAATGGCGCGTTCGTGGGTACTGGGGACGACGTCATCATAGATGCTATGACTTGTTGCTTCGATAGCGGTGGACTCGTAATCGATTCTTTTCTCCTTTCCACTTCGACCTAAGAACGATAAAGCAGCGAAATGTCAGGTTGTTAATCGACAGAATCCGTTAAAGGACACTGTAAAATTTTAACGTACGCTTACCTTGGTTTCTAGAGATTGAGGTATATCTTGATCACGATTCTCGCCGCTTGACATGCCGAGAATTCTAAGAACAGCATCCCGAAAACTGACATAGACCTCACTCGGATTACGCTCTCCGTTCACCTATATATAAAAAATTTTTATTCCCCTTTATTATAAACGTGATAAATATATACAAATTTTCGAGAATAATTCATAAATTCAAGCTTGCGAATTATTATTATCGCCGTCGTAACATCAAATGAATTTGGAATGTATCAATAGGAAATTGTTTTACCTCAAGTAACATTCCACTTTGATCAAAATATTCCGCCACCGGCATGACATTCCTGTAAAAATTATGCAATTCCATTCTAGCCAATCCGATGATGACGTGACCGAGTTGAGCACCGAAATCAATTTGCCTCTCCAATACTTCTTGTCTCCACGATACAAGAATAACGCCATTGACGATTTTTATCTACAAATAATATTGCACGTGTACTGATCTTTAGATTGCTACATCTATTATTATTATTTTTTTTTTTTTTTAATATTCCGTAATTTAAGTTAGAAAAAATATAACACTGTAGTTTTTATTTATTTTTAATTAATAGGAATAGCTATCCATAAAAAATCAAACACTCACTTTTTCGGCATATTCCACTACGTCACGCATATTTCGCGGATATCCGCTTACAAGAAAAACTTTCGCTCCTGGGGACATTTTCATCTCGAGCATGAGCACTTCTGCGACAGTCTTACTGCTAAGTTGTCCAAAATCTTGCATATCTATACAATATAAATAATTGAAATACGCTATATTGCGTACGAATATATAAGCGTTTCACGCTTGGAAAGTATTTACAAAATATGATGTCGTTATTCGAATCAAAAGATTAAGACGATTAAATTTAATTTACATGCTCTTAGAAATCATGCGATATATAATTTACACGCACGCATATTCATTTATATATGTATAATAATTTCAATATTTATACGATTAATAATATACGACTATATATAAAGAAAAATTACAAACCATTCCCTAATGCATATTGTTGAAGAAGATCCATCATATTGATATGCGTTATTCCCTTTTTCTCTTGTATCAAATTGTCGCAATATGTCACCTTCCCACTACCAGGACCGCCTGTACGAGATAATCGTAGAATATCCCGAATAAAATCATTTTGTAAATAATACTTAATTCTAAATATTCAACGATATCAGATTCTTTCCGAGCCATTTGATCTCGCATAAAAATACAGATTCACGGAAACAATTTAAGATATAGATAACCCGATTATGCGTAGAAAGAGCAAAGTGATTGATACAAACCAAGGACAAATATAACAGGAACTTTTGGTATCTCGAATTTAACTGGACCAACATTTTGCTTCGGGAAATGTCCATCTGGTGGAGTCGCCAAAAGACCAGCCTCGCCTCGCCATCTTCCTGTAGCCCGAGCATCGTCTTCCTCGAACACCTGCGATCCATGTTGCTGATCTGAAATATGTTAATTTGTTACTTGATAAAAAGTACTACATTTTTATACGCGCCACAAAGATATACGATACATTTTTAACATAGAGATTTCCGCGTGTCATTCAAGACAATTTATTTATCTTAGAAGAAGATCCATCAATTCGACGAAGCCATTTTTTATTAAAATTTATTTTAATAATTTTATTTAATTTCATTTAATTTTATTTAAAATTATTGCTGAAAAATATTAGCGTATCACGTCTCTCTCTCTCTCTCATATTGACCAACAAAAAATTTCAATGGACATTTTTATTGACTTAGAATTAGAAAAACTTTGATTGCAGTTTCAATTAATGTTAAGCCTGTTTCCAATCATTACGACATATATTATATAAATAATAAAAAATGATGGCAGTTTCAAGTATCATTAAACAATTTACAAAAAAATCTAATTAGCATTCTACGATTATAAAGCTGATATATTACATTATGTAACGATGATGCTTGATATTACCTCACAATATTTTACATATTATGCTTTCCGCTTATCATTGTGTATGAAGCGGCTGCTATATCGATAACATAACTTTAGTCTATACATTTGATTAGCATTCTGCTGATTACGTTGCGTGACAAAGCCGAAGATAAAAGTGAACGTCATGATATAAAATATGTATTGTTGCACTTGGATGCATTATTCATTACGTGACGTATGTGACATCAATTTAATCACTTCGATTTATAAGTCGAATATTTACCATCTTAAATTTTATCGTATATATCGAATTCAGATTTGTTTTTATCTATGGCAAAGGAAACATTAAAAATCATCATATTCGGATGAGAGTATAATGTAAGGAAATCGTACAGAAAGATCGAACTCGGATATGCTTCTACTTAAACAAAATTCAAAATGTTGATCGATTTTTATAGATATGGAAATTGTTTACAAAATACTCGTATATGTAAAAAAAATTAATGCTTTCCACAAATAAAAATATTTAATATTCTTTTTGTTCTGTTATTTTAGAAATTAGAATGCATAAATAGACAGATAAATCTGTATTTTAATAGATAGATTTTTATCATTAATATTTGAAAATAAAAAAAGAACAAATAAAAATGCGTATACTCAAACTTGTATTGATTAATCGAAAAATATATGGAATTCATGGAATAATTTTATTTTATATCTAGTATAGAAAATAAAGGAATACCTAATAAAAAAAATAGAGATGATAAAAAATATCAGAGACGCCAAGTATTCCAAACTTTCTTAACGCAAGCATTGAATCTTTCTTCCGACAAAGAAATATTTATTCATTGATTATTAAAGACAGAGATATATTTTTGTGAAATAAAAAAAATTATTTAAAAAGTAATAATTGTTTATATTATCAATCTCAAATGTAATTTTACTATTAGAGATTAAACAGGTCGAAGAATATAATAAAAAAGATATTATATTGATTATATTGTGAGAATATATATTATTCTCTCTCTATACTTAATTACTTATATATATTATATATGTTATATTTTATATATTTTATTATATGTTATATGTTATATTTTTTATTATTATTTTAAAAAAGATATTTTTTTTATAGATATTTTTATATTAATTATATTTTATTAACTTTTTGTTATATATATATTTTATATATAATATAATCTTTTTTTTAACTAGGGACATTTTTTCGTGCCGAATATTATATGCTAATTTTCAAATTAGATTTTACTGCATATAACATTAATTACAATAGAAATATTCAATGTGTCTAATATGTCTATTTTTCAAATGATGTGTAAAAATGTGGAATTTTTAATTTTGCATTACTGATAATTTAATTCACGTATTAGAAGAAATCATACTATTATTCTATTTCTATTTATTCCATTAATTATACAAACATTGATTATATAAACTATACAGCAGATATATGCTGTGAATTGAATCGCGTGCGTATTCTCCGATAAGTTTATTGCGATGGCGAGGAAAGACTTTCTGACCGTATGACAATGTCACTTGTGCAATATCGATCGTGATAATATATTCGCGTTAATCGTAAATGTTATACATATATTTGATTTTGGAGAAAAATAATCTCTTATAACGGCATCCCATTTGTTTCAAATGGGAAAAAAAAAAATAAAAGTTTACAAAATTTTAAGATCACGTGTTTTTAAACGAAACCAGATTCATTTTTGAACAAATATTTTTTTTTCTTATATAAATCGGCCTCTCTCATTATTTTATATATAAAAATAGTAAGATTAAAATATCAAAAATATTATTTATTTATTATTTATTTGAGCTTAGTCCTTGCCTTTCGGCTTAGGACGAACTTCCGGTTACACAATTTTCTTCATCCACTCTGCGCTTATATATAAATTTCAATTTAAATTTAAACTTAGATTTGCCTTTAATAGGAACTCGATTAAATCTAGAATTAAAACTAAAACTAAAATTAAAACTAAAATTAAAATTAAAATTAAAATTAAAATCAAAATTAAAACCAAAATCAAATTCATAATTCAAATTCCAATTGACGCTGGGGCTATATAAAATAGAATTGGATAAACTTTACAATAAAATAAAATAAAATAAAATAAAATCAAGAATCAAAAACACAATCAAAATCAAAATAATAAATCAAAAAATATCAAAAATATTATAATTGCTAATTTATAACTTATAAGTTATAATTTATTATACTTATTTTTATTATATAATTTATTTATGCGTGACATAAAATATATAATGTTTTGATGTAATTTTACTTTATTTGCTTCCAATACAGGATAATAAATTAATTAAAACCTCCTTTTTTCAAACAAAGACATTTAATATTTCTAAAATACTTATTAAACTGAGATTCGCGTAATTATTAGATCAAAATTGAACTTTCGTTATATTATTTCGTGCGTTAAAAGATGGAAATATCTCGGATTATTCGACTAGAGAAGCTCATTGTGAAACGAAGGTCGCTAACTTACATACAGTAATAATTAGTTATTCGTGTACTAACCAGTGTCAAGGCAGATGCCCATAGTAAGTCGTTCGAGGACTGCCACAATCCTTCCACGGCCATTTACATTCACATGCTTCTGGCAAATGAATTCATCCCTGCTTCAACACACGTGAAGTTCTGAAGAATCATACGCAGCTTGTGACCTCACGAGACTTTCACATCAGTGACAATTATTCCGCGTTTTATCGCTCGACAATTTTTTAAATCGATATTTCGTAATCGAAAATTGTACTCGACAAATGTACACTAGTTTAATCGTCCAGGTTCGATCCGATTTTATCCGTGAAATTTAATTTTCTTCGCTACAAAGCGACGTCCTAATGACGGAGGCGTATGCACCTGCCACGTGTTGATTCGCGTCGAATCTATTCGACGCAACTTCCTCAATAAGCATTTGAGAATAAAACCAAGTAAAATCACTGTCCACATCGGACTTTCGGAAAATTTACCCGAGGAATCCACAACAAATCATTACAATCACCTTCATTTCAAATGTCATCATATATCATGCGCGACTCTTGGATAAGAACGAGGAAATTGCGAGCACCCTGAAAACCACATGTCGTCGATTTTACAATATATTATGTATGATTTGTGAAAAACTTTTCAATATTTGTCTTCAAATATATAACACATTATTCGTATATTGATATTTTTGTATTTGTGCGCACATAGTATATATGTTTTATCTTTGGAAAAGTTCAAATTGAAGCATGGCAGATTGACATTTTGATAACTGTTGTTAATTGTGTCAAACGAAAAAAAAAAAAAATTATGAAATTGCAGAAAAATCTTTGTTAGATCATTATAAAATAATAGATTATAAAATAAAAAATCAAGTGATTATGTATTAAACATTTTGAAATCGTTTTTAAAAAAAGAGAATGAAGCGTAAAAAAGGCACGTGAGAGAGAAAAAAAAATGAAAGAACTGTATCTTCTTTCTCTTGAATCAGAATATAAATTTTGCTTATAATATTTGTGATAAAAAAAATAAAATAAAATTATATGTATTCTTTTTGAATAACGTTAACAGGCGTTTTCATGAAGAAATCTTTACTCATCTCGTTTATACTAACATATTGGCAAAGCTAAAAGTATATCTAATCATTACAAAAGTTTTTAACAAGTAAGCAAATTATTTAACAATATATTTAATCGCCACATTTTTATCGTGTAACTTTTTTCATATTATACGTATATACGTATATAATCTACAATCTTTCGTCATAAAATAATCTGTTGTATGAGTATGATATTGTCAGATACTATATGTAAAGCTATACACGATTATATTTTTGACTTCTAAATGACAATGAAACGCAATCATCCAACTTTTTCCTATAACAACATACAGACTCTTGATTGCAATGTTAACGGGCTTTGCGTCGAAGCGTCTCTCTACATATATTTCGCGGAAACCTTCGATTTTTATAAAATACCCGGATTCTCCTCTATATAATAAAATTAGACTGCGAAATGTGAAATCTTTCATTGCATTCATTCCAAGGGCACGATACCGCGAATAGACATGGAACAGCAATTTAGCAGGAACGCGCAAAAATTGCAAGATCACGCTCGATCGAATTACCTTAAAGATGGGAATGCGATTGTTACATCGAGACCGATATAAATGGAGTGCCGAAAACTTTCGGGTTCAACGATCGATCTCTCATCGACAAAGATAAATTTCACACGTTTCCCTTTTTCAGTCGAGGGATCCAAATTCAACTCCAAGGATTGGAGAACACACTCCAGCTTCCCGTTCACCCGGAACTACCACCGGCTTTGCGTCGCGCGCGACAATACAAATGATTATGAGTCACGATGCTTTTGTGCAAGCGAGTTTTTACGCCCTTAGCTTTCTTATACAATACGCGCACGATAATGCTATAATGATTTGTCAGGAACGAATAGAGGTCGTGCTCGGGTAGTAAGAACCACTTGTCGTCATGGATACGGCGCAAGCGCCCGATTCTTTTATACCCTCGTGCATGTACTTTGCATATAGCCGGAATAATAAACGTGTGAATACGTGTGAGTGAAGCCACATGTATGTACGGGCGATGGGACGTAATGTGGAGGGTTCAATGTCAAGTTCCCCGCCGGCGTGACTGTTCTCGAACCGGGGGTTCGATGAGCAAGTGGCCAAGCGTGGAACGCGGATAATAATGCGTTCGAGTATCATTTGCTTAAATTTCGTCATTGCTACGTAATGTTAGATAATGTTGTACAATAAGAGAAAGAACTCATTAGTGTAAAAAAAAGAAAGCAATTTTTTTATTATTTCTTCATACCTATACGCTTCCTCTTTGAATTTTCATTCCTTTTCTACGTACTTGTCATTTTTCATAGCTTCGTATAGATCCAATCAACATGAAATAATTTACAACGCAAAACGTATCATTTTTAATGACCAGTAAAGTAGCTTATGATAATTTGCTTCATTGAATAGAAATAGATTGCCTTCTGACACGATACGTCTAAGAGTTCGCGGAGTTTGCGTCACTCTTTTATAATAAAATTCCTAATATGCGCGCTTATATATTTTTTTCATAGGATCTGTCAGAATAGCGACAGCTGCAGTGATATCTCGTCAGGGTATTATTAGGGAACAAGTACGTGTCAGGCATTTAACGCATAAGGCTAATACGAAATTTATGATCTCGTTTTACGATCGATCGAAGGAGGAATATATAAGGAACATAACAAGAGAAGGCATTCGCAATATAAAACAAGTTTAGGAACGTCTAAATTCTATATGTGTACCTCTATCTCTGTGCTTTCTCTATATCCGAGAATTAACTCTCGAATGTTTTTCAGCTCGAATTGTCATATCATCGACAAAGGTGGTCTTTCTAATATAAAAATTCGTCAATTGATAAAAAATTACAGCGCGATACCAGAAGCTATAATTCTTTTCTAACTTTATGAACTGTCTTAAATAACCGTCTTATTTTAATACATATTTTATTACATCATATAGATTTTTCAATATCTCTTTCACACACGTGCACACGTACATACGATAATTACGATTTTAATACCAATGTAAAAGAAGAAGAAAAATTGTTCGTACAAACTCGCAGTAAATTCTAAATTAAATTACCACTTAAAATTTATATCGTATCTTTTTATCGATTTCTCTACATCTAAATCTAACTGAATAATATATGCTACTATACGCGTTCCATTGTGTATATGCGATTACATTAAATGGTATAATTTTAGGAATTAAAACTTTTTTTTTTTTTTTTTTTTTTTTAAATTAAAAGAAAAGAAATAAGATAAATGAAAATATTTTGCATCACATTTATTTTGCTATAATTCAATATCCTCGGCAGTCGTGCCGAGCAAAGCGCAATTATATTTCCTTTTTCTTTCTTTTGATAAAATTAATAATATTTTTATATAAAATAAATCATTTTTCATTATCTTGCGTATAAGTATTAAAGTCGTCGCAAATTGAATAATTGATGAGATATTTCATACATTCCGTGCCAGTACTCAAAAGTTCAATATTCATGTCGATCGCATGATAAGCACAATATCAACATGAAGATTTAACGTTTGATTATTAATACGTTTTATCTTATAATTTCAATAATCTCGATTCTTATATATATATTTCCGTTCTACGTAAAATTTAATCAATGCAAATTCAACTCATCAAGATAATGTAATGAAAAAAAAAAAAAACCAATAAGAACTATATTAATATTTCTCAAGACACTTATGCTTATGGGCAACAGATATTCGATTTCCCGATCGAACACTGACGTATAAAATACTATATGCTGTATAATATCCATTATTTACTTTCCATAGATAATAGATAGTATCAATACATATAGATAATAAATCTCGATATGACACTTTTACAATCTTACAGATGTCTAAATAAGAGACGTTTTTAAATCATTTTTTTAGACATCTTTCAAATTGACACCTGCTTCTCTTTAATAAGATAATATATTATTTAATTTTTATACCATTATATTTAACTGATCTTCTAGTGGTTATTCGCAATATCTTCATTTATTTAAATCACAATATTTAATATAAAGATCAATTAATCTTTTGGGATTTATTTTTATTTGTAATCTATATATATCAATAATATTATTAGACATATCTTTAAAAAGGTAATATATATAATATAATATCATAATGAATAATTAATAATATATATATATATATAATTTGATGATATATAAAGAATATCTATGTAATTCGGTAGCAAGTAAAAATTAAAGATAAACGCTGATAAGAAAATTTATGACTGAAAATGTGCAGAATTAGGAAAAACATTAAATGACGTAGCTATTAAAATTGATGGAGAATTGATTGAACAAATGAATTAAATAAAATATTTGAGTGCGATTATAAATGGATGTTTTAATTTTAACAATGATATATATCTATGCATAATAAAAAAATTAATAAGAAAACATATTTTTGCAGAGTATAAAAAAGTCGTTCTCTTTCTATTCTTTAGTTTTTTGTCAGAGCGAGAGAGAGAGAGAGAGAGAGAGAGAGAGAGAGAGAGAGAGAATGTATTTTTTGTATGATAAAAACTTATATCTTTTCTGTATGTTCAAAAAAAAAAAAAAAAAAATATTAAAAATTACTTTAATAAACAATTTTATGTAATGTCGTATATATACAGAGATTCTAAGGATGTAAATATAAGAAGCAAGATAAAATTTATGCAAGATCACAGTTTTTGCATTTTATGCGCACATAAGTTTTTTTCATCAACAGAATCACAATATTTGCGATATTAATAAAAGCAAAATTCATTTATTATATAAGATGCGATTTTAAATCATTATCGCATTTTTTAATAATAAAATTGATTCCCAATGAGAAATATAGATCGAGAAAAATGTATATTAGATGTCTATGCATGTCTGATAGACATGTAATTGAATATTTTTTTCGATCTCCTATTTCTTAATGGGGTAAATCTTTAGGGAAGTAACAAATTTCTAAGCTGCACTATCTAACGTAATTAAATTATAAATATATATATGTTAATTATTACAAGGGCATATATAGATAAGTGTCATTTTCAAGGTATCACTTTAGCATAAAGTTCGCTAGCAACATAAGACCGATCGACTTGCCATGAATATTTAACAGTTACCTGTTATCGGTTCTGCTTCAAGAAATTATATGCTTATATAAAACCATCTAACCCACTTTACTGCGCTTGACTGAATGTATAGAAACGTATGTCGATTTAATTGGAACTTAACGAGAAACTGATGTCTTGTGACATATAACTATTTAGAATAACATATAGTAGTTTCATTCAAATAATACAAACCTAATATATTTCTTATTCATTTGATCACAATGACGTAATTTATAATATAGTCACTGTGATTTATATAAAAAATAAATAAAAAGTGACAAGATATCTTTGCAGAGAAAAGAAGAGATACTCTGCGCCAAGTGTTTTTCAAATTATAAATATTAAATAATAAAATTTTCGTTACTAATAAAAAACACACAGTTATAAAGTTCTATTAAATTGCCAGTAACATTTATATGATAATATATTAAACGATATGCAAGAGTAACATATTTTTTTCTTCCAATTTTCTTTTTAATAGAAAAGAGAAGCTCATTCAAAAGCTCGTTTAAAAGCATTTTCGTTCTCATACAACAAAATATTTTCTAGAATTCTCGATGGAAATGATTTGTTAAATAAATGAAAATACATTAAATATTTATTTGATATTATGCTTGCTTCTGTTTTGTAACAACGATAATGATGACGGTTTCATTAAGTATATATAAGTTAGTACATTATAGTGTACAAGAATACAGGATAAATTATTTCGTACGACAGGCTGACATATAGCTGGTTCAATCATAGAGTCTTGCATAATTCTATCTTTTCGAATTAGAAGTGACGTGGCCGCATTTCCATATATTAATATATCTATATTTTAATAATGTGATAGACAGAAATTCGTATGAGCATAATTATTCATTGCTTTGCCAATCATTAATTGAATTAGAATAAAGAAAATAGATTATAATTATATGCATCTAATATTTCTCGTATTTGTCCACTAAAGTATTAAATATTAAGATCTAAACGACAAAGAAAACATTAAAAAACAATTAGAATGTTTTACAGTCCACACGATCTAGAGAGAGAGAGAGAGAGAGAGAGAGAGAGAGAGAGAGAGAGAGAATTGGATAATAAATAAATCTCTAGATTTTATGCTTAGAATTGCCTAAATCGTAATTATAATAAATCGTAATTATAATTATTGATGCCTGGTATAGTATTATACTATTGTTCTGTCCTTGTATGTGTTACTCATCAAATGTCAAAACAGAACAATATTGGACGGAATCAATTTTAAATTACCCTTAGATATACATTCGCATCACATAATTTATCTAATGTAAAATAACTGTAATTAATATAAACTTTACGCGACATGTCTTTTATATCAGATCCATATTAAATACCTCTGGTTTTCAGTAGATACGTTCAACGACGATTCTACAAAAAGGAGGAATAAAGTTTGCAAGATGCAACGCATTTCTGATATATAAAAGTTTCGACAAGATCGATGATGGATTATGGTCTCGTATATTTTCTAAAGAAACTCAAAAATTGAGGACGGAAAGGAGAGCTTAGTTTCAGGATCGGAATAGTTTTGGGATAGAAGTTAAATTCTAATCAACATTATCGTAGAGGTGAAGATAATGTTCGTGAGAGATAGGACAATAGCTCGATATAAAATTTTTTAAGCAAAGTCTCGATATATGTAACAAATCGCTCAAAAATTAACTAAACAAGATTCAATTATTAAAGATAGAAAATAATACATATATAAATGTAAAAAGAGATAATAGAGAAATATATCGTGTGAAATATATATAATATAAAGCAAGAGTAAAATTTGCACAATTTCTCAATCTTTGTTAATATTTAATACGGTATTATTAGTGAGAAAAAAACAAGGGATTTGACTTGATTTTTAAAGAGCTGCAGGTTTTATTTCTTAAATCACGATTCCGCACTAACAATAATATATACGCTTATTAGGTAACTTGGCGTAAAATATGATAACAATTTTGAGACGTTACTATATTTCACGATTTAGTACAGATTTAATTTGAGATTTTTAATTTTCACTTTGGATTCAACAGCAAATCAAATATTTGTAAATACTAAATTCTGTATAAAATTAAAAACATTTGTATTTTATAATCACAAAAATATTATTATAACATCTCTGCGGCTCTCTAAAGATTAAAAAATATACTGAATAAAAATTTGAGCGCAGCACACATTCATAAATATATATTTACTATCTTCTTTATAATTCATATTAGAATGGTATACATGAGAGAGACAAAGATCAGTAATTTTTTAATAAAAATTCTTACCTAACGGAACTTTTGATAAAAATCGTGTTAACTAATGAGTTTTTAAATAAATTATGAAAGCAATTTCACAGTTTTTGTAACTATTTACTCAAAAATGCACATAATGGAATGTGATATTGGAATATAATAATTTGTGTCTATATTGAATTATAAGACTGTAATTATATAACATATCGTCTTGTTTAATGTTTTCTCGCTATGTAGATCTGACTTATAATTTTTTAATTATGAGCAATTTATCAATTACAAAATTTTAATTATAATTAATAAAAATATTGAAATTAACAAACAACTGATATAAGATATATTAATATAAAAATTTATATAAGGCAATAACTTAAAATGAGAACAAATTTTATTTTTAAAAAATGATGATATATATAGTGTTTCTCAATATACTGTGTGATGTACAATCTAATTTCGCATATATTGATCTCAATTGACAATTGATCGATTAATCGATCGC
The DNA here is from genome assembly GCF_030449975.1 of Polyergus mexicanus. Classification (NCBI taxonomy): domain Eukaryota; kingdom Metazoa; phylum Arthropoda; class Insecta; order Hymenoptera; family Formicidae; genus Polyergus; species Polyergus mexicanus. Next base: position 819,814 of record NW_027223338.1, on the reverse strand, counting down.
GATGATAGACCGATAATTAATGTTCTTCTATATCTCAACTCATTTATATTTAAGACGATTTTCGAACTAAGCGATTAACAATGAGACATTAAGCGCTATATAATGCGCAACGTGTTTCATAGCTTTCAATTATATTGTTCAGGTAGTACGTAAGAAATATCATCCCACGGATGGCGATAAAGGCCTTGCTTTAATCTCTTCTGATCCATGTAATGACCTGAAAAAAAACTTGTTTGTTAGAAATTAATGATGCTTACATTATCTTTTTATATAATAAAGAGCACAATGCATATTAATATAGCTATAAATGTACATATCTCTTTATATAATAAAGCGTAATGCATATTAATATAGCTGTAAATATACATAATAACTAATATAAATATACATATACATATATAAGCATACCGATAAATCCTATACTTCGACCAAGGATGAAAAGACTATTTATGGCACCTATTTCAATATATTCTTGCGCCTCTTCTCTTGTAAAACTACCACTGTTCCGTAGCATATCGACGAAGGCGCTGGCAATAATTCCATCTACATTAAGAATTAAATTAGGCTTTTTGCTGGTCGTTATTTTCTCAACCTCCAAGGCATATTCGACCAAAGGTTTCGCCGGAAAATTCTCCAATACAAATTCTTTGATAAGCTTAACGCGCATATCAGGATTGTTAATCGATTTGACACGATGACCAATACCCATAATTAGCTTGCCCTTTTTACGCGTGTTATTTACAAATTCTTGCGGATGTAGACCGGCGTCGTATGCCTCGGAAAACATACGAGCCGCACCGTCTAAGGCACCACCGAAACGATCACCCTGCAAATTAATATCTTTTTAGAATCCGAATGTTTTTCGAAGAAACATTATTAAGTATCCGTACTCTCTACTTACAATTGTTAAAAGTCCAGAAACGAGAGAGCTGACCAAATCTTTTCCAGCGCGTGCGCAAACGATGGTATTGTGAGCCCCGGAAACTGCCGGACCGTGATCAGCTGTCAGCATCAAAGACATTTCGAGAAATTTACAGTAGGTTGGGGGTAAGCAACGCTGAAACCACAAAAGTGACACGACGCCGCCAATGCCCATGTTTTGCTTCAGCACCTCAGTTACAGGCATACCGGCATACAATAATTCTTGCCCACGTTCGTCGCAAATAGACGTCATAAATGACGCAGGTTTACGTATTAAACCAAGTTCCTGTTTATATGACACAGACATAAATATTATACATGATTTAATTTTCAATTATGTTAAAAAAATGGCAGTTACATGTACAAAAATCAAGCTTAATTTGCTATAACAAATAGTTTTAATTAAACTTTATGACAACATTAAAGTATAAAAATAATATTGTATCATTTGTCAAAGAGAAATAATTTGATACGAGAGAGAATGCTTCGTTTACTCAATTAAAAAAAAAAAAAAAAAAAAAAAAGTTACCCTGACATTTTCTTAACACACAATTAGTTTTATAAAAATTTTATATCATGACTTTCTATTTCTTGATAACGAAAATAGATAATATAATAGATCAATATAGATAAAGATAAAACTTGCCCTGGCCCAATTATAATCCATTGGTACTGTCGGCGGTGGAACTTCGGGTTTCGGCACTACTGTGCCGTCTTTCACCAGTTCTTCGTAAACGCTTTGTATGAGATCGCCGAGAGTATCGAAGCTATCCGGAACGTATGCACCGGCGGCTTTCAGCGCCGTATTTTTCGCGGAAGCTGTTTCAAGATTGGAATGCGCGATCGAGCCAGCATGACCAAACTGCACTTCGGAATTGAACATACTGGCACAAGTACCGATGCACCAAGCCACCAATGGCTTCCTAATCCTACCGCTTTTCAATGCTTCACATACTTCATATTCCTCGATGCCGCCAACTTCTCCGAGCAGTACAATCAGCTCCACGTCTGGATTATTTTGATAACGCATTATGTGATCCATAAAGGTAGTTCCCGGATATCGATCTCCACCGATAGCGACACCCTCCAGTACACCGTTAGAAGCCTTTGAGATAATGTTATTTAATTCGTTTGACATGCCTCCGGAACGAGAAACATAAGCGACGCTGAAAATAACATTTTTCGTGAATCGATATTGTCGTCATCATTGTTAACCAATCGACTTTCATATGAAAATTGTCTACGGTATATTACCTGCCAGGTCTATATAATTTGCTATGCAGAATATTGTCCATCATTCCGCCGGTATTACCGATCTTAAAACATCCCGGTTTCACACCTCCCACAGTCGCCGGTCCGATTATAGTTACGTTTCTTCGTTGCGCCGCTAAGATCATTTTTCTAGTCATATTTTCAGGTATACCTTCTGCGATTATCGCGATTGTTCTGATTTGCGGAAACTGCAATGTTTCCATGGTGCTTTCATAGGCAGATCTTAGAGAGGCAAATGTGACCATTACATCTGCATCCGTATGCTTAGCCATAGCATCTTTCATTTGTTTATAGACAGGGATAAGGACCTATTTAAAGAAGGTAAAAACAATATAACCATCAATATATTTTATATATATAATTATTCTTATAATAATGTTTTTAAATACGTTCTTTGTTTTTGGCTCTTTTTTTCTTAATTAAAACTCACCTCCTTATGGCCCCAGTAAAATTTTTGCTTGTGATCACCAGTGAACGGATAAACAATAGCAGCGACAGATGGCTCGCATCTTCGACAAACAAAATCAAAATCCAACATACTCTGTACAGCCCTCGTCTGCATACCCCAAATAATAGATCTAGTTTTATTGCTGAAAAGTTGTCTGTCACCGTTATCCGAATCTGCTACATCGGTAGCTTTTACTTTCGGTTGCTCTTCTAATGGTAATTTGTTCTTGGGCGGCGTAGATGATGGTCCGACATCCTGTCCGGAAGGCAAAAGAAAGTTTGCAGTTGAAAATTCTTGAGCTTCTGGGTCAGGAATCGGTTTCTTTCCTAATGCCATAGCACATATAGCTGTCATATGCGTCTCGGGACCAAATACATGAACGGGAATCCCTAACCGTCTACCAACTTCCCGTATTATCCTATCAGGAATAATATTTTTTTTTTTAATATTTTACTTCTTTTATTGATTATATAAGTTTTTTTCTTTCACCTTAAGCCCTCTTGATAATTAGGTCCGGCTCTTCTTACAAAAATTCTTATATCATGCTCTACCAGTTTAGGCTGATATTCCTGGAGGGCCTTAACAATGCCTTTAAATGTTGCAGCTACATTTGTAAAGTTAGCAATTCCACCTCCTATAATGAGCACTTTTCCATCTTGACGCTTTGTCTTCGTCATCAAACACAGGATGGTTTTTGCATATTCGTAAGTTTGTTGTTCGCTAGGAGCACCGGAATATTCACCGTAATTGGCTAATTCATCCGCTGCACCCAAATCGCAAATTGTGTCCGAATATATTACAGACGCACCTGTAAAAATCGATTATAAAATAATATAAATAAGCCATAAGAGAGCGAGCGCGAATTATTATATATGAACATCTACCGACCACCACCAGCAACCATTGTCCATATACGGCCGTTTGGATTAAGAATCGTCAATTTTAAACTGGCGCCCGACTTGGCATCCAAGTCAGCTATGTAAGCTTCCTCTGGATAAGCGTCCCTTCCAAATGGCGGTGGATAATCGATTTCACCCCAATCCGGTTTACATATGAAATCTGCCGTAGTGTCTAGCTTGGCTGCGAGATCAAGTATATAGATCGCGGAATCCGTTACCACCAACGGATTGATCTCCATGTATGTAAAATATAAATTAACATAAAGCTTATAAAGAGATTCTATGAATTCAGCAATCATCCTGTATTAGAAAAAGAAAATGTATGTAAAAAAACAAAAATATAATCAGTTTATAATCATTTGCAATGATTGATTATAGGCATCATTACATTTTTTTATCGTCCGTCACGTTAATCAGAAGTTTATTAATCAATGTAGATCGATCGGGCAACTCGTTGCCAACTGGTACGTCTAATTTCAAAGCTTTAGCATCGACATCTCCAATATCGACACCTCCTTGATGATGAAATAGTATCGTGTCAGCTTTGCGATGAGAATAAATACAGATATAAACTTCCTCTTCCTGTAACGTAAATATGTATAATAGACTAAATGCTTCACAAATATCAAAAATAATGTATAAAATGGCATCCATTTTTAATATACTTGAGACGCGCGTATCATTTTTAAACAATCGTGTTTAGACAAATCATTAAAAAATCACCTTTCCAAAAAAATTATTGTACAAAAAATGTTTTATATACATTTTATTAATTGAATTGTTTTTTCTACGAAAGTAATGATATCATAAAATTGACACCAACATATGAGAGAAAAATTATATATACCGTAAAATTTAATTCGTTTATTACCACGTTTCATCATTAAAAATATTATATATATATAGTAATCGCGATATTATTTTTGATTGGCATAGCAACATCAAGATGTTTTGTATTACATTTTTTATTCTTTCTCTCTTTATTTAATCTATTATCATATATTTTACAATTTTCAATTTACATAAAAAAACAATACAAAAAAGACCTACCGGTTTGTGCGGTACAAATGGTTCAATTATGAATGTTTTTAACTTTCCAGTCGCCTTGCCGACTCGTTGCTCCTTATTCATGCGTTGCTCCACCCATTTTTGTACAGTAGGTAAATCCGCGTTTACTTTGATTAATCCGAGTTTTCCTCGACGCTTGATTAATTGATCCGGTTTTATGACTAATTTCTCCGTCTTGAGCCACGGATATTCGTTGGCGATATCGATCCAATTTGTATCTCCCGTAATAGGTACGAATCTACATTTCGCTACTTTTATTCCAGAAGAAAGCTTACGATTAATTAAATCTTTCCCAGTCGCTTCGCGAATTGCTTTTGCTGCCATTTCCTTTTACAGTTCCTGTCAACAGATCAAAATAAATAAATTTGTAATATTATTATTATTATTATTATTCGGACATTATGTGTAGGATAATTCGAACAATAAATTGTTAGATAATATGAGGATATAAAAGATAGTTTGTTCATAAAAATTCATTTCTACGAAAAAGAATGATAAAGATTATTATTAAAATTATATCTTTAATATATTTTTTTAAATAATGTAGTCTTCTCAATGTTATGAATATTAGAAATAGTGTTCTAAAAAATATTTAAATTGTATTATCTCTTTCACTCGTACTTGCATAATTGATTATATCACGTGATCAACACGTATCTCTTCAATAATATTCCTTTACCATAAATACACGCAATTTATCGTTTGAGGATTATAATATAGATTGAGAGATAGTAAAATCTCATGTACAAAAGCATGTACATGTTCTTTATTATATTAACCGATGTATTCTATGTATTAATCTTTAAAAATGATTTTCGAAATTAAAATTGCATACAACTTTCGAATAAATAGCTCTTTATTTTTTATATTAAAATTTTTACAATAAATGAATATTCTTGTACCTGCGAAAACGTTTGATTTCACGTGGGCGTCGCTATTCTTACCGCCACTCGCGACAGTTAACTGTGAACTTTCAATGTCACCGCGATAATAAATAATACTGCCATATTCCCGCGCGATATCGCGAGATATCGTATGATTTTACGAAACCTCTTTTTTTTATATGTGTTGTATCTCATTCCCTCTTTCTCCTTTTAATTCATCTCATATATATAAACGTGTATGTGTGTTCGAAGCATTTTTCGACTCGTGTTTATAGGAAATTTTTTTGTTCAGAATTAAATTTCCTATAAGATCTCAAAGTCTGGCTGAAATGTTCGGGGCCCACCCTGTATACACAAGAGAATCCTACATTTTGAAATAGTTTTGTCAATATTTATAACTTTTAACATGAGTGCTGAATAAAATTAAATCTATTTTAGTAGACAGACTCAGTGTTATTTTTCAATCGATGATTTTACTAGATATTCACATCTTTTGCAATTGGGTCATTTCCTAATACGATTTTAAGTTAAAAACTCGCGGATTATAATGATTATGAATACGAAATAGCTAATTATCGAAGTGTAAAATATTACTGATACCGTGAGCAAAAGAATCGCATCGAGAGAATCCATCTTTTCGTTATACGCATCCTGTGTAGCGGAGAAATGAACGCGACACAAGACTGACAATTAGTTATATACATAAAATATATTAATCACAATTACATCTTATTGTACATTGATGTGTAATTCCATCAGAATACAATGCAGATTTTTTGTTTACATACGATTATCATATAACGCGCGTGTAACTTCTTTTATGCGCGTTTCTTTCACGTCACTAATACCTATTGTACAAAGTCATTGTATATATTTGATAACAAACGGTAGCAAAAGATAACGACGATGGATAGAAAACAACGGATGCCAAATAATATTATAATACCCATCGAAATATTCAATAGTTTCGTCGCCATTAATCGCAAATCCTTTTCTTTTAACACAACGGAACGAGAAAAGCAAGTTTTTCATGAAAAAATGCATATCTTAAATCCTTGTCAGAGGTCAGACGTCATCTGTTCATTTTAATACGAAAAAATGCGAATCGATTAAATAACACTGAAACTATAATAATTTCTTTTCGCTAATTTTTATCTACTCGTAGATAAATTCGACAGATTAACAAAGAATTTCAGTATAAAAAAAATAATAGTTTTTAAAAAAATTATTTACGATGTATTTTTTTTATTAACAATTTTTTTTTTTTTTTTTTGCACTAATTGATTTGTCTCATTATTCTATACATAAAAGTATTACGTTAAGATTATCAAAAACTAACTATTTCATGAGATATTTAATTTTTTTATATCAAAAGATGTCAGATTAAAATATAAAATAACTCAAAAAGTACCGAATAAAAAAATAGTTTATTATAATGTTTTGGAAAGCTCTCGAGGCAAGCTACAAGAATACTAAATAAAAAATGTGGATTTCCATTTAAGATTTTTAAGTTGACCTTCACGTGACCTTCAAATGACTCTTCAAGGTCAAACCAATGGTATCATCTTATGGCCCCCTCGAAACCAAACAACTTTTGTCTGAAACATTTTTCTCTTCCGGGCTTGGTTTTTGAGATATTCGACTGGATGGATTAAAATGGGCCACCCAGTATATATATACACGGTGTCCCATTTTAATGTCCCACCCCAAATAACTTTTTTATTTTTGATTGTCGAGAAAAATGTTTCAGATCAAAGTTGATGAAAATATGAACTTGACCTTGAGTGACCATTTTTATTGCACATTCTTGTAGCTTATCTCGAGAGTTTCTCAAAACACTATAACAAAGTATTTTTTCATTAAGTACTCTTTGAGTTATTTTATATCAAAATGTCAGATTAAGATATAAAATAACTCGAAAAATATTTAATGAAAAAATACTTTACTGTAATGTTTTGAAAAGGTCTCAAGAAGGGTTATAAGAATATACAATAAAAGAGGGGGTTTCATTTAAAAAAATAAAATTGATCTTGAAATAATCTTGAAGACGTTCACCAAATCAGAAATAAATAATGCTGTTATGTTTGCCTCCCAAAACCAACTTTTATTTCAAACTTCCTTTTCAATTCGAAAAACTCATCCTGTACATTATGTAAAACAACTTCCAATGTTATCTACCTACAAAAGATAAAAAACGTGTCATCCGATCGCGAATAAAAACTTAAATATCTTTAACGATTCTTGCTTACATAATCGAAAATGTGGAATGTATGTGCAAACGTTTAGCATTTCAAATATTATGATAAAACACTATGGATGGAAACTTTTTAGTTTTATTATTAGAAATTTTCAATTACAATGAGAGAAAGAGAGATATAGTATATTATACTTAGCGAATAAATGAATATCAATATTGTTGAAAAGAAAAACTATACAATATATAACATCAAATAATATATTCGCAATTCTTTTCGGCAAGTTTTTCATACGCAAAAGATTTTTTTTTTTAATTACAGTCAATTATATATTAAGTGTCATTTCAAATGTTCTTCAAAAAGTGTTAATTTAATTAGATTAAGTCATTGATCATTAGATAATAAAGTTGACGACAAAACCAAAGGAAACTTTCGATAGTCACCGAAAATGGAAAATTCGTTATACTAAAATATTTTGCAGTGTAAGCAAAGTAAAATATTTTCAATTTTCTTTATTCTTAATCGAGTTCAAATACTTTCTCTGTTCTCAAATTTCATCTTGATTTTCATTCTTCCAACAACATACCCAAGATAGAAAAAGAAATGTTATCATACGACGCTCTGCCTTTCACTCACTTTCACTAACATGATCACGTGATCATTATGCAAATGAGTAGTGGAAAAGCAACGAGAAAAAGAGGAAAGAATCTTGATTGGGAAGAAGCAAAGGATTCGGAGAGGAGGTTCGGAATCTTCTCAAGAATATAGAGGAAGTTTATTTACGCGGGAAACCTTGAATAGACAAATATTTCAAAAGTCGAGAAAAAAAGATAATAGAGTGTATCCATAATAAATGCCTAATCAATAAAAAAAGTTCGAAATTCTTAGAAAACAACAGAAAAACAATATTTGATTAAGATATTTATATATAAATAATATACTTTTCGCAGTTACACGCATGCACACATATATTATAAATATATAAGATTAATTGTATATTATATATACATATCAATCACAGAGAGAGAGATTTTTGACAGAGTATAATCGATATCGCGATGCTAGGTATATTTTCGTTCAAAAAATATTTTTTTCATCATATTTTTTTTGCTACAATATTTTTTTAATGATATAAACACACTAAACTCGTATATAATATTATTATAATATCAAAATTATTCAACGCTAATTCGTATGAATGATCCGGATGTCGTGATTACTTTACGTGTGCTATAAATAAATTCTTGAATGAGAAGCTACAAGCGTGATTGTATCATACGATTCGCGTAACGCTAAAGTGTCAGTAGCGAACAGAAAAAAAAGTTTATTGGAATTCATGATAGAACTGATTATAGAAGAGGTTAGAAGTTCGAGGCACTCGAGATGTATAGCAGATTAAAAAATATCATCTCCTTATCGGCGATTAATTGTTTTAGCGTATGATTCACTCACAAGTGACAAACGGCGCAGCCGGTTTCGTAAACGCTGAAACTTTGGCAGATCTTGAACAATTTCGAGAGTGATACGAACGTGCGTCCACTTGCTCGCACTGCCATGAAAAGATTACTCTAGATTCTCTTCTCGACTGCGTTAAGAAATACTGCCACAATACCGAAACGAAATATAACTTGGGAACTCGGTTTCTCGCAAGTAAAATAAGAACAAGCCAAGCGACATTGTGACTCGTATCGACTTTACAAACAATCGGTGTAATACAATTAAGACATCTATAATAGAAAATGATGAAAATTTTAATTTTATTTCGAAGCGTTTATTCTAAAAATATCAGATTTCACGCCCTCACGTTGGCCATGGATGTCATTATATCGTAACGAATATCTGTGACGTCACGAGCAAACGTCACATCGGACGATCTTTTTTACGTATGTATAGGTCTATCTTTTATAGCTGAATTGGCTACACTTATGAACTGCAATAATTTATCTCTTAAGAATTTATCTCTTTCTCTCCACATTGGAAGAAGAAAGATGAACTCTGAACGAGTGTAGCTAGTTTAGCTATAAAGAATAGAATTTATGTACATACAAATACATAGAACCAATAATTGTAGATATATCTTTATTCCAATTGTACCTTTTAGACCGAATTAGAACATAATAAAATATAATGATATATCATAAAATAAAACAATTACAAAATAAAATATAAAAATCTTTCCAATTACAATATTAGAAATAATAATTATACCTGTATATCGTATAATCTCACCAACAAAATAATGGAATTTAAATATATTACACTATTTCTTTGAACATATAGAAAGTAATTTTTTTGCGTTTAAGTTGTTTTGAATACGAAAAGAATGTTTTTACATTTAAATCGTTTTGAATATGAAAAGAACTTTTTTACATTTAACACATCTGATCGCACTGTACATTGAAAAATAAATAAATATATAGCAATATTAATATATACTTTTCTTCTCTCCTGTTAAACATATATATATTAAAATATTGTTTTTCTTCCTTATTTTACTTTTTACATTGCAAAATTATTCACTATAATTATAAATTACATGATAAATGCATGAATTTTTAATATTTATGTGTATTTGATGTTTCTGAAAATAACGTTTTGTTCTTTTCATTATTTTTGTAATCTCCCCTAATCATCTGACATTCTTTTTTTACAAATATAATCTATTAGTGTGTGATCGTGATTCACGATATTTTTTCATATTGCTTATAGGCCTGTATAAATTGATAATGCATCTGTCTCTTTCTTTCTTTTTATCATGCATTGCTCAACATCGTATGATATTTCTTAAAGGCATAGCCTAAGTCAGCAGTATCGTATGCCATGTCAGCGATTACGCTCTACCTTCTAATTTCGCAATGGTATCGTGTACACTTTCTATTACACTATATATATATGGACGTTCCATTGGATTGACTTTCAACATTGACAGGATTAAGTTCCGCATATCCTGGAAAAAAAAAGATATCTTTTTATCCTTGAAATATTGATACCATGTAAATAAGACAAATACTCTGTCCATAAGAAAAAGTCTAACTTTATTTAAAAGTCAAAATAAGAATTATATATTGAAAATTTTATATATTTACGATAAATAAAATTTAACATACAATTATAGATATCTATAAATATAACATTTTCTTATACAAAATTTAAGTAAAAATTATACATACATAAATTGTAATGCAAAAGAAAGCAAAGAGTAAACTCTATAAATATAATACTTTGACGATTTATTGTAAACAAAAAAAAAATTAATTATTTATAATTAATTATTGAACGTTTGCAGTGCAAATTACAATTTTATATATTTTTACATATAGTGTTACAAATTTAACTTAAAAATATTTCACTAAAAAAAAAATTGATGACATTGATATTTTTTCAAATGATGATTTTTATTTGAATAATAATATTATTCAACAAAAAGACAAAGAGAATGCAATTAATATAATTATACCTAAATCATGTAACAAAATAAACACATATAAATAATTCTGTAACAAAATTAGTATACATTAGAATTAAAAATACATATAATTTTCTCTAATTTGCATAATTTCTTTAAAAAAAAGAAGAGATTTTAGTAGTAATTTATATAAATAGAGTTATTGGAGCTTTTTTGACTGAATAATATTAAAAAAAAAAAAAAGAAATCTAATATTATTAATAAAAGTTGTCATATAACATTATATATTATTAAATATTACAAACAATAAATATTTATTCTTCCCTAAAAAAATAAAAAGTAGAATATAAATCTGTGAACAATTAAATTTATAATAAATATTTTATTGTTTCACATTCCAAGATTAAAATTTTGAAACGTGAAATTGAAAAAAGTTATTAACGATAAACAGATCCATATAAGAAATAAAGCATATTACACGTTACCTCGTTATATGGGGTATTTTCTGGAAATGTTACATGTGCGCTCATTACGGCAAGAGCTATACTGTCACCACGTTCGTAAACGGTATCAAAAGGAGATTTAAAGTAACACAATGCATATAATATACAGCCCAACGACTGAAAGAAAAAAGTAAATTTATAATGAAATCCAATGCACATATCAATTGTAAAGAATATATTGAAAGAGAGAAGCATAGAAGTATTGTATCATTTACCCAAATATCTGTTCGTTCATCAACCATAGAATAACTTTCGACATTGAATAGTTCTGGTGCTCTATATGGCATGGAGCATCTTTCAGCTGCTAAATCTTGTAAAACTCGTGCAGCTTGAGTACCACATACTTGAACTCTGGCAGATGCCATGGAACCTGAACAGTGATTTAGTATTTGATGAGGAAAAAATTGACGTTTAATAATTAAATATATTAACAAAAGATATAGTAAAATATAATCTACCCAAATCCATAATGACAGGTGTTCTGTCGTCGCTAAGTACTATATTTGCAGTTTTCAAATCTCTATGAGCAAGAGGCTCTGGTTTAGCCTCGTGAAGTGCTTTCACACCCTCACAAATCTGTAGAAAAATGCTGAGAATATCTATAGGACTCATGTAATCACAATTTCTCGCTCGTTGTTCCAATTCGTCTGCTAAAGTTCCTTTCTGAAATGGTATTGATGGATTCATCAAAAACTGCATTGTATGGAACACATTTCTGTCAAAAAGTATCAACTTACACGATAATATGGTAAAACAATCCACACTTCACTTGTTGTATTAAGAATTGGGTCTGCTGTACCCATACGTGCCGAATCTACACATTCTATAACATTTGGATGCTTTATCAGTTTATAATATTCAATTTCTTTCATTGCTAATTGTTGGTCCTCTGATCCATAGCAAACAATTTTCTTAATAGCGTACTTTTTGTGCGTAACAACATCCTCAACTAAGAGTACTGTGCTGAACCCACTAAAAAAATGGAAAGTTTTGCTGCTTGTCACATTTTCTTCGAAATATTCATCGCCTTTGTAAAACTTATAAGAAACAAATATCTTTTTTGTAGACAGAAAGAGATTTCTTTTTTATAACGCATCGAGCAAAGTTAAGTAATTGTTTAGATATACATACACACACACATATTTCTACAGGTATATATGATTTAATGCGTCATACAAACTATACAATAATCAATAAAAAAATTAAAATTATAAAAAATTATACTTGTTAATAAATTTATCTGATAAACTTGCCCTTCGCCGAGATGTTCGCGGATCCTGTACTTCCTCGAGTTTACCGTAATGGTCTCTTTGGCGCATATACAACCCATTCTTAAAATTAGATTTAAACCTAGACTATTCATTCTCACAGTTGTTGATTATCTCATCGCGATAAAAATCAAAATAAATCTGGCGAGAGAAATATCTCGCCGATCACTCTTGCTCAGAGCATACAAACGTTTTCGTTTTGACACGTCAATTATTAGGTTAGATTAGGTTGAGAATTTTTCCACCAATCAGAACCGTGTGCGCGCTCATTCCATCTTTGTTCAACGTTCAGTAAATAACAAGGATAGAACGACGCTCGGTGCACACGGATGACGTTTTCGAACGCGGCCCAGTAGTAGCAGAGATAAATGATAAGGTTAATTAGTGGTAGTCGGTGATGGAGTTTACGTCTCACGATGTGGTAATACTTTTAGTGAATTTCTATAATAGTGCTAAATTCTGCCACCATATTCGGACTAAAAATCCAGCAAGAGTCTGAATTCTCACTTGACGTACCATCTTACAACTCGCATAGTTTTGTTCATCGGAAATCCGAGCGGTGATTGGCCGGTCGAGAATCGAGAATATTGCGGTGGAACGGTGAGGAACAACTGGCATTACTGGCAATCGAATAAAAGGGGGAGGAGATGCGATTTCGCGCGTTCACCGCGCTTCCGAATTATTTCTGACAGATTCGCGACAGCGGAACGCGTAGCTATCGAGAGCCAGTGGCCGGATAATCGAGAGTGATAGACGAGTGCTATCCGCGAAAGATTGACGAGATGTCCGTGATGGGTAAGGTAAGTGAGCGGTCGCGATGATTTAACCTTCTCTCGTACCTCGTAAGGTAGGCAAGAACTGCCGAAAGCAGCCGGGTAATGAGCCCGCTCCGGCTTTCACATTTCGTATCTCGCCATAACGTCCAACGCGCGTTGACACACCGGCCAGCCGGTGTGACCGGCAACCCGCCTGAAATCGTCGTGTAATCGGCGTCTGAATTGCGATAAGCAACTCCGATCCTCGGTGTCGCGGTCGCGCGAAAATGATCCTTATGTTTAGTCGCGACGACAAACGCGACGGACAATTGACGGAAAAGTGTATTCTTTCCGTATCGCGAGGACAATGGAAAATTGAGCTCCATCTCGATCGCAGTCTCCGGTAACGGAGTCGCGAAATGCGCTCACCGTTGCTTTACTCCAGAAAATCCTCCATGACATACGTAACGTGCCTTGTAATATATGCGTTTGTGTGTGTGAGATGATAAACGGCCGATGGCGCGCGCGCTCAAATATTTCGCTCGAAATTCCAGCCGGCGAGCGAATTGACAACTCGCGAAATGTCAACGCGGCTCAGCAATCCGAGAACGATGAGACGTGAAAGAATATGTTTAAAAAAAAAAAAAAAAGTATTTTGAAATCTTTATTTCTAAAACAGATATAAAGCTCTCAAAAAATTTTAACATTTATCTTACATTATTAATAATATAATATATTATTAAACTTAATAATATTAAACTTAATAATTTAATAATATATTAAAATATACAAATTATTAAAATGCATTATTATTAAAATATACAAATCTGTATATATGTATATAACGAGTTTTACTATGCGAGTCAATATACTACATGTTACTTGCCGATCTTCTTTTTGTTAGAATTTTGCTCCTCTACTTTGGAGATTATTAAATAAACTTTTCCATCGTTTATACTTTTAAAAATATAATATATTTCTGTAATGAATTGATTTTTTACATCTATGATTTCACAGAAAATTTTAAAATGTACTTTCTTTTTTTGGACAGCTTAATTTTAGAATTTTTATGTTAAAACATCTTTTTTTACAAGCTCGTAAAAAAATTTACTTTATCTTCTCCAAAAAACTGTGTCAACGGCTAGAACGAACGTTATTTAATAAATGGGTATTTCAACGCTCACTACTCGTTCCTGTTTACATTTAGTAGTCGCAAGTTAGTCGCAATAGCCGCTCGTTGTCGCAAACTTTTTTCTAGCTAGCGAATCTGATTTCACGACCGGCCTCGAGCGCGAAACGTCCTCGAAATCGGATAAATTTTGCCATGTATTCACATTTTTTTCTCATTTTTTTTTCGATAGCCCGTGCTTTACTCCTATTGGCGGAGTTCGTGTTCTTGGAGGGTGAGAATTGGTGAGTACAAGCTCTATTTGATGTAATAAAACATTTATGTTATAAATATAAAATTAGAGCACTTATGTAAAATACACACATTTACACATATTAGACACATTTATTTATGTCACCAACTATACTATGATTTATAGAAAATATACATATAAAGAGTTTAAAAGTTGCATTTTGTGAATTTCACTCGTTGAGTCTGTATATAACAAATTTTCTTATTCTTAAATAACATTATTAGTTGACAGAATTTTATTATTGCTGTCCAGCATTTCAACTTCCCATTTAGGAATATGTTTCTAATAATCTCTAATAATAATATATCTATCAATAGCATTGAATCTAAAGGAGATACCATATGACATAAAACCTGTGAGTCTGGTAAAGAGTGGCGGAGAACAACATTCCAATGAATTTCGAGAGATTAATCCGATGGAGCAGGTGCCTGCACTCCATATTGACAATCATACGCTAATAGAGTCTGTAAGTATATTTGGTTATACATTATAGCAATTATATTTCTTAAAATTTTTAATACTAATGTGAATGATCTCTCTTTATATAGCTAAATATTCTGCAATACTTGGAAGAAACTAGGCCGAATCGTCCACTGATGCCAGCGGATCCTGTCAAAAGAGCTAGAGTAAGAGAGATTTGCGAAGTAATTGCCAGTGGCATACAACCATTGCAAAATCTCGTTGTTCTAATTTACGTAGGAGAGGAACGTAAGAAAGAATGGGCGCAGCATTGGATCACTAGAGGATTTACAGGTATTTAAACGTAACAGATTAAGTCTTCATATAAGTCATAATAGGAACTTGCAATAAATAATGAAGATTTGTTTTCTATAAAAACTTTTATCTGAGATTTAAGTAAATAATCAATTTTATTTAACTATTAGTTGTACCTCTTGTATACCTTGATATCGTCTTTACATACTCGTAATATGAAAACTACGAATGTTTGCAACTATAATTGTTGTACGCATATATCGCATCTAATGATAAGATTATTGAGGAAAAAATGTTAGATAACATCAGCATGTATCTGAATGTCTTAAAAAAAAACGGCCGGGATTTAAAAAATTGGTTTATATAATCGTTAATAAATCAAGTAGCGACAACTTGTTTGTGTGTGCTTGTATAATTGAGTAGATATACCGATAATGCTATTTTTTAGCTGTGGAGAAGTTGTTATCGTCGAGTGCAGGCAAATACTGCGTCGGTGACGAGATTACGTTAGCGGATTGTTGCCTAGTGCCACAGATATTTAACGCGCGAAGGTTTCACGTCGATCTGAGACCTTTCCCCACGATTCTGAGGGTGGACCGTCATTTGGAACATCACCCGGCTTTTACCGCGGCTCACCCCAATAACCAGCCCGACTGTCCGCCCGAGGCGACCAAGTAGCAAGCGAGGCAGACCACCCTTTTCCTCTTCTAATTCTTTAGGAGTATGGAAAGAGGTGGTCCAACGTTATGTGGTCTCATAGTGACAAAAGGTGATACGAGATTCATTCATGCGTTCATTGCATATTTCATGCACTTGGGATCGCACCAATCATTTCGATTAATCAAATCTCTTGTTTCTATATATATCGTAAATATTGTAATCTAGAAAAGAGAGTAGCAAATTGCTGAACCAAATAACATAATTCAATACATCGTGAAAATTCATTGCGCGTATCTTTGATTATGCATGCGGATTTAATCATTGCGATAGCGAGTATACGAGAAAGTTATCTTTAACTCGCACTATCAGCCAATAAATTGCTGTTATATATTTCGATAATGGTATTTATATATATCACATACCAAGAAAATTGTCTGATATTAGTTGCACCTTTTATCACTTATGAACTGCATATCGGTACCGAAATGGTTAACGGTTAGCAACAAAAGCGAGTGTGGTATCGGTTTTGATTATAAATCATGTTTATTTTTAGAACACGGACTCGCGCCATTTCTGTACTTGCAAGGAAAGGAAAAGAAATATTGGCCTATTCTTTAAGTTTTGTTACGTTTTTATACGACTTTACACAATCGATCGAAATTTATTTTCACGCGGTGTGTATTTTTCACACGATATTTTACAAAGATATATTATTGACCTATCCCAAATAGGTTCTGTTTTGAAATCAAAAGTTTACTTTTTATATACTTATAATAATTTTTTATTTTTCATTTTTGCTTACATAGCGTAAGAGAAAAAGAAATGGATGTTGCTATTAAATCCTAGCGAATACCCCGAAATCTTCGCTGGTACGTAGGGTAATGACTCTCGTATTTATGCGATATATACGAAGCACACACGAATAAATTCATAACGCGAAACGATCAAATATTCGAAGGGAAACGTGTAATAAGGGAATGCGCTCTGCTCAATATCTCCCAGAATACCGACGAAAAAAGTACAAATCGCACATTTTCTTTGATATCCCAGTTGTAGAGTACATTAGATTTGCTCGTTTTTTTTTTATTTGCACTTTTGCATTGAAACATCTAATAAATGTTTTATCTTGTCTCAAGATAATTCAATACATAGTAGCCTAATAAAATATATATTAAAGTAATCATTTTTTTTTTTTGGTCTCCAAGTGTTGGCGCTTGGCGCTTTTTTTATCTCTTTTTTTAGAAAAGTAATCAAAAAATTTTTTACTTTTTCATACTTTGGAAACGTTTAAGCAATTTTTATAATAAATGCGAATAAGACGAGCAGATCTATCGTATTTTTTATGTATGACACCGTGTAATATATTTTTTTACTTTACGAAATAATTTTTAGGTTTAAACAATACTTCTTTATCAGAAATGTACCGAACTTCTCGATATATGTATTTAAAAAAAAAAAAAAAAACGGACTTGTTACGCGTAACTGTAGTTAGATAATCTGTGATTTGGAATTACGTTGTGCAGAACCGAAGTGAGACGTTGATGCGAAGATTAGAATGTGCCATTGAAATGCCGTAGTACAATCGCGAACGATTTCAAACGCAAACGAGAGAGATACGTGTGTCGACAGAATCAAAATGTATATTTATGCTCTTACAAATAGTTTTCCGGGTTCAGAGCATGTAAACAGAGAGATATCGATATTTTTCACGAATGTTTTTTATAGAATCGCTCTTATTGTAAAGCTGTGTTGTATACATAGCCCTCGTATGCCCTTCGAGAAATTTAATAAAAATAAACGCAAACGTATCGTTCGTAAAAAAAATCGAGTCCTGTAGATATATCGAACACAACCGATCTCTAAAAGCCGATAATCAAATTACACCTGGCATTCTTCCTTATTGCCGCGTTATCCTTCTTTTTTTCCTTGTTTTACAAACGTCATGACATTTGCACATATTTGGAATTTCACGTATTGTATAAAAATGATTTCTTGTATATCGCGCACGTCATAACATGCCTTTTTGAAACTTTAACGAGTACTTCTTCCAGCTGTAGCCTCCAGCCTTCGCAATTATTTTTCTATAGCAGATATACAGTATCGTGTAATGAAGGTATAATTCTCTTTGTGCGCTTTTCGATGGTGGATTAAGGATCAAATCAATCACAGGGTGTTCCACATTTAAACCATCAACAAGTTTTGTTAGTAGTTCTCTATAAATAGAGAAAAAGATGTTATATCAGCATTGTATCCGAAAACGTCATTATCACATTACATTTAAAAAAATACGTTTACTTAATTATCCGTATCTAAATGCCGTTCTTCGTCTTTAATATATACATTGTTAAGAGATAAAATTTAGCATTTTACGAATTCCAACATCTTTATTTTGTTTTAGCTTAATGAATGGCAAATTAATTTTATCGATTAATTTTTATTACGAATCGACTCTTGCATGATACATTTGCTTTTACATATTTCCATATAATTTTTTAATAAAATGTCTCCATAAAACATACTGATAAAGTTTGACTGTTTAACTTTGGGACACCCTGTATAAGAATCGTCGCAATTTGAGATGTCCTATGTCGCGCAGTACTTTGGGACGAATAAGAACACGCGTGTCTATACACACGCTCACACATAGACGTATATTAATCGACCGAGTGATTAGATAATAATGTATATAATCTTTGTACGCGAGCCACACATTCCCCTCCCACAGAGACCAGCTCTACAAATATCCAATGTCGAGATGAAACAAGCATACTCGAAATCGATCGAAACTCTCATGTGTGTTTGCTACGTTTTGATAACAGCGCCTATACATATTATATGATGATTCGAGAGAGTTATGTACGAGTTAAAAGGATCTCGTTGTAACAAATGACGATCCTTGGCGATTAAAGGTCAACGGATGAGATCTCGTATCTGAATGTGATCTTGCGCCCGTTTATCGAATTTTTGTGCCCAAGTTACGAGAATTCGTAAAAGCGGACAAGTTAATAATAATTTTGTCGAAACCGAGCTGTGTTATTTGTAATTATTGCGGTAGCTCTTATACGATATTATAAATATATATATATCATGATAACTAGTTTCGAAAGATTGCAATTTCGTAAGGTAGGGTCGACTTATGATTAAACGAAGAACACATTTTGTCATCTATTTAACAGCTCTGGAGCTTAATTTATGAAGAGTTGCAGTTTATTATTTGGAATATTATAATATTTAGTCCCCTCTCCTCTTTTCACAGGAATTTTTGTCTCCGATTTAAATAAGTAACTTGTAAATCGCTCTTGTTTTACATTTATACGCGAAAAGGAATGCCCCAAACTGCTTTATTCGTGCTTCCTCGCAATTGCCTAAAGAGTAGATTTACAAACATTTTACTTGCATACTTATCTTTTGTATCGGAGAGGGGAAGAGATCTCTCGATTTGATTTTTGGCCTGTAGTTCTTCTTTTGCCACAGATAAAAGCCTTGCTTCTGTCGTGATTCTTCGCTACCTATGATTTTCCGGTATCTTATTTCCGACGAACTGGCGTATCATCCGTATAATGTATGCGTGAGAATTATAAAAGCGACACTCGCATTCTGTTAGAGAGCAATGAAAGAATAAATCAATTGTATTATATTTTTATTACTTTAGTTTCGCTCTTTTTTTTTCCAGTCACCGTTTATGGTTCTACGATTTAGCTTTAAGAATGCGAGCTCGGTAACGTTCTTACGAATCCATCAGTATCGCTGTATAACCCGATCGAGAATAATATGGCAATAAACGCCATACAATCTTCTCCCATCACAATAGTTCTAAATCGATTCTTATAGACGATATAACATTTTTTACGCGGAAGGATGTGTGCGAGGCCGCTTAGGGTGAGCAAATGAGAGCGTGTACAATAAATGTAGCGACTGACACGTCGATCTCTTCGAAGCGAGGAAGAGTACGAGGGGCGCGTAGATATTTTGTAAGCGAGAAAAAAAAATATGATGTATGTTCACACAATGCTTATATAGCGAGTAAAAGATTCTGTGTCAATAGTGTATGTATAACTACACATTCGTGGTAGAATCGCGATAAAAGGAGAGAGATCAAAACAGTAAGTGCATTCGTAATTGTACCGTCATTATAGCCGAATAAAGCTACGTTTGGTCTGTAGTGGCATATTTTTTACTATGAGCGAGAAGCTTTTTGATGTAATGAAAGGTCTACAAAAATATATAAACGCTAATGATTATCTTTAACGTTTCTTCTGCCTGCCGCGAAGATTTTTGCAAGCATTATATTTTTCTGCTTTTACACAATCCCAAATTATTCCTAAATATAGAGAAATTATTTAAATATATATATATATTTTTTTTTTATTAAGACTCGAATGTATAACTTCTTCTTATGACTAAAATAATATTATTAATTTTCGAGAAAGAGATTTTCGTCGCACTAATTAAAACAGAAGCGATAAAAAATAAATATCTGACTTACCAATGAAAACTGCATCAAACACTTTATCTTCCTGTGGTTTCGAGTCGTCACCTTAAAAAAAAAAAAAAAAAAAAACTTCGACGAATCGAATCGCATGGTACGAACATAATTCACGATATTTCGCCATAAATCAATATACAATGCGCGCAAGAGCTCGAAATAAACTGTCGGGATTGATTATAATATATATTATCTGTACAAAAATAGCTTTTTATTTCTTACTTCTTTAGAGTTTACATTACATATCTTTCTCTTTTATCAAAAACTCGATAATAAGATCGTTCGAAATAGACCGGTATAACTCGATCGTCGGTACTCTACCCCGCTGATATCACCACCTCCTTCTCCGTCTTATTTACAAACAATTCGTCTTATAAAAAAAATACAATCCTTCATTTTCTACTGACTAGTTAGAAGAGACTATAGCGTCTCTCATACGCTCGAGATTGTATACTTAATGGAATGTAAAACGAGAAGAAAAGAAACAAAAAAAAAAGAGAGAAAAAGATGCGTGTATCCATAATTAATTACGATATACTTAATGAGATACACATTGCGTGTGTGTGTATATATATATATATATATACAAGAAGATATACAAATATATTATATAAATTCGAATATTTTAATATAAAAGCCGTGTGTGATATGCGAAACAATTCGCCTGTGTGCCTTAACATCACAAACTTTATCGACAACGATTTGTTGACATCGACCTGTATCCTCAACTTTTTGGAATCGGCCGGATACGCATATAATCGCGTCTCACTCGAATATTGCCACGAATATTGTATACATCGTACGATTCTCTTTCTCACGCACAATGAAATCTACGCCTTCCATTCGCCGCCGCGTAAAGATCTTACAATCTCAGGGATCAACGGTACAGTTGCGAGTACATCGCGTTTACATATATTACCGTGAGAGACATTAAAAAAAAAAGAGACTATTGAAAATTTCTGCTCGTTTACCGCGCTTCATTATGGAGATTAAAATAATGATAGCGTGCGTATTCGCAGGATGATCCCCTTAAAAACATTAATATTAACGATAATTATGATCCTCTGTCTTTCTCTGTGGAAAGAAAAAAGGTCTCGATTAACTCTAACCGATGTTTAAGGGGGAAGATCCATGGAGATTAAAACAATGATCATAAATAGTACGCGCGCAATCTGTCCATCTGTACCGTTGCGATATATTTTTCTTTCTTTTCTCTTTTTTTTTATTTTTATTTTTTATTTTTGTCGAAATTTGGAAGGCTATCTCTCGTTTCCGTTTGTCGCGAATCCATCGCTGTCTAATCGTGGGATTAGATACAGGCCTTCCCAATTTCCACAAAATTACAATCGTGCAATTCGTTATTTCGATCGAGTATATAAGAACAGAAGAGACCCAGAGCGTGTTATCGAGAAACTCAGCCGGAAGATTTTTTTGGTGAATGAAGAGAGAGAGACGATGAACGCGTATGACGTGATCATACTGCGACACTGAATGGACAAATGGATGGATGTATGGACGGTGGCCAGGTCATGAAATGAAGAACAACAGAATGCATTTAATGAGCGATTGTTTATTATGCTCTTATTATGGTCACTTGTCATACAGGTAACGATGCTTCTCAATGAGTGAAAATAGTTAATATATTATGTTTGTTTGTTTGCTTTTTTTTTTCTTTTACTTTTATATAATTATTCAACATTGAATGGAGATAAATTGAGAGATGATGAAAGAATAACAATTTATGGATGCAAATAAATGTGGTTAGAGTGTAAAGTAATAATATTATAAGATTAGCCCTTCGGAAAGAATGCTCGTGTGTGTGAACTAAATTATATACTTCGTCGATAACAATAATAATGGTGCCCATTAAAAGAGAGGTCACGTGTCGGGATCAAAGAGCAATTAATTGAACTTCGTCGACGATCGCGAAAGTGCATAAGTAAAATCATCGCTGCTCGCGATCGATCAATAAATAGAGAATTCTCTGTAAGCCTTTACGAGCCGTACGAATAATGCTCTTGTCAAGTTCATTTGACAAAATTGCGTCCCGATTTGCCGTCTTTTCACCGTCGCGTATATAGTCCCTTACACACATAGCTCTTTGCCGTAATATATCTCTCCGAGATACTTCATGCGATCATCCACGGTATCGTCGATCATTGGATATTATTGATATCCAATCGAAAAATAATATTATTTTGCAATTTTTTTGATCCGTAACTTTTAAACATTAGACGATTATTTCCCAGGTAGAATATTCAGATTTGTGATGTAACGCCAAGAAACACGGTTGTTGAATAGTTAATTGATATTTCACCGATAAGCTTTACGATATTAAAGAGGAATTTATGAAAGTTATTTCTCGAAAACGATTCGCTTTCGTATACTAGTTTGCCAATACTCGTGCGTTCTTGGCATTTCTCTCTCGTTTAATTAGAAATTATAAATATATCACTTTTTTTGCTCGATAGAGAGAGCGTTTCTTAACATCGTGCAATGTCGTGAGCATCGAAATATTACGAACGATTGAATGAAACTATCGAAATGACTGAATTGATTTTTGAATTACAATATAATAAGACATTTTAAATATAAAAAATATATTTGATAATTATATACGTCTTATCCTTCGTCAATTTTCTTAATTTGCGAAATAATCGCTGTGAAATGTCAACGTCGACGATACCGCGAACGATATTTTCTCTTCTCGCTATTATCTCGATGATTACAATCTTTTCGCTTGCATTCGCTTTCTCGGATCTTTGCTTATTTGCCTAAATATTCGTACCTTCCGAAGAGTTACGACTACTTTTACCACTAACTTAGCGTAAATATCAATAATCTTATAGCTCTCTCCCTCTGTCTAATAAGGAGTTGAATAACGCAATACCCTTTTTTTCCTATATTTTTTTTTTCTCACCCTCTCTTCGCGGAGGCGAGACGCCTCGGAATATTAAAAAATACGCAATTTTGCCCATTGCTCGTAATGCACCGTCGTTCTCGTGTCGTGTTCGAGATAAGGAAAAAGAAAAATCGAATCGTGTGCACAATTATAGCATAAACTGTATAACGATGTGTGTGGACTCTCTTTTTTTTTTCGTCTAATCGTGTGTGTGTGTGTGTATGGCATAATTCGCTTCAAAGTCGGTAAAACGCATGATAATGAAGAAAGAACGCACTGTCGCATGTATGTATGTGTGTGTGTGTGTGTGTGTTTATGTTATGTGTGTATGTGTTCTTAAATTATTTTATAGCCGAAGGAATGTAAGGTACAATACTCTTGATCGTGTGATTTCATTATCGGTGCGAGACGAATAAATCTCTCTATGGTACCTTCGCAGCCAGCTGCTCTCTCTCTCTCTCTTTCTCTCTCGCTCTCATATATATCTCGATTATATATATATGTATATATATATATATATATATATATATATATATATATATATATATATATAATATCATATATGGAAGATAACACTATTCTCTCTTTCTCTCGATCTAATAATTCGCGGAGTACGCCGTAAGTAAGACGCACGAAAAAGACTTATCTCATCGCGAAAGTGAAGCGCAAACGCGCGTTCTCTCTGTTCGTTTGTCTGCAGGATCCTTTAATTCGCGTGTAGGCATACAATTTTGACATTATACAACGTGCGTATGCGTGGTATCAGTGTCTGTATGTGTATGTGTGTATGTATGTATGTGTGTGAACGAGTCGTG
Organism: Polyergus mexicanus; assembly: GCF_030449975.1. Lineage (NCBI taxonomy): Eukaryota > Metazoa > Arthropoda > Insecta > Hymenoptera > Formicidae > Polyergus > Polyergus mexicanus. The sequence continues at coordinate 795,197 of NW_027223338.1, read as the reverse complement.
ATCATGTGGGATGAGAGCACACGCGCATCCACGTGCACTTGCGACTTTTAGCAATATACTACTTATACTCAACAAGGTACTCAATAGTTTCCTCTCTCTCTTTCTCTCCCTTCCTCCCATCCTTTGTCGCTACTTTATTTTATACTGTTTTTTATATTCTCTCTTTTTTTTTTTTTTAAATCCCCGAGCTGCTATATGTGCTACTTCTACCTCAACAACAACGATCTCACGTCTTGTGTAATTCTTTTTTTTTTCTTCATATTTCTTCTCTCTTTCTTACATTATACGCTCTTACCCAAAATAATATACCATATTAACAATCTAACTCTATTATAATATTCTCACTTCCGATAAAATAACATTACATACAATTTTGTACAACCCTCTTAATTATTTTGTAACGAATGTGTGTTTTAGTTGTCGCGTGGACACACACGTAACGTCGCTTCGTTATGTGCGTTTCGATACATTAATTTTCTTTCTTTTTTTAGTTGATTCTATTCCTTCTCTCTCTCTCTCTCTTTTTCGATTAAATGACCTTCCGCGCTACTTTATGAGAATGATGCTGAACTAGATAAACGAAGATCGTGATATGGGAAATATATCTCATGTCGTGGCTAATCGAATGATTTCTGTGTGCTGTATCTTCGATAATCTGTATATCTTTCGTACTACATTTATAACAAAACTTCGTCTCCGCTATTGTCAATCGATGCGATACACGATGCAATAAATAATTTCCCCTTTTTTTTTTTGCGACGTTCTCTATAACGATATATCTTAGTGTAACATGTCCCTTAGTGTAATATATATTACGTTTTACATTGATTTCCTTGGCTATCTTGGCGAATTCGCCCTATCATTTAAACATTTGATTATAGCGAAAGATTGCAAAAAAGTGGCAGTAAACTAACAAGTATAGATAAGTAAAATTCTTAATATAGAGACACAAATGCAACATTCTTTCTGAAACAATAATTGATTGTAATATATGTCGCAAATAGCTAACACTTGTGTATACATACATACATATATACATATACATATGTATATATATATATATATATATATATATATATATATATATATATTGTATTTATATATTTGTATTTTCTCTTTTTTTTAAATTGTTATCCATCAATCCATTAGGCCCTTGATCCGCCTCTCGGTACAAAACACTTTCGATATAAATTCTTTTCACCGATATAATTTTTATAAGAATGTTCGCGCAGTATTATTGAAATTACTGACTTTTATATTTTAAATTCGTCTAAACCGATTCTCTCTCTTTTTCTTTTCAGTCAGTAATCGTAACGATTAATTTCGATCAAATTTAATGTATAGCAATATTACTCCAGAAATTGTTGCCTCTGATTTAAAAAAAAAAATTATTATCGTCGATCGTATGGGACAAACTGTGGAACAAGATACACGCGTGTGAAAAGAAAAAAGTTAGGAAACGCAAACACAACGCGACAATGCCGAAATTATAAAGTGTTGTTTATAAATAACTCTTTCTCTCAATTTGCAGCTCAGTGTCTATTACAGCGTGAGCGTTAAATCCCTCTCCCTCTTTTTTTTTTCTATCCTCTTAATATTCCTGACTGCTGCGAGAATCACTGTTTTACTGCAAACTAAGAATATATATGTATATAGGAGTATATAAAGAGGTATCTCGTAAAATATATACTCCATAACGATATATTATATATATTTAGCATATATATATTAATGGGAAATAAATGTCCGATTCTTAATTGAAAACGGCCTGCCTGTCGTGCAGGATATACACATCTTTAACAATACGTTCTACTGTCAAACGTTAACAAGTGTGGTGGCTGATGAATTAGGAAGGGGAGAGGGGGAAAGAAGGAGGATAGATTCGATATGGCACTAAAGGATGTGGAGTGACATGCAGCAGATTAATAATAATATTATTATTATTATTATTATTATTATTATAAACTCTTGGCGCAATTTCGAATATCACTTTCTGCCTCTATTTTGCGTTTTCTTTCTTTCTTTTTTTTCAATTTTTTTTTCGTCTTCACATCGTATCTTAATGGAGATTAATGCGATGAGAAAGTACGATGGAACATGATCTTTACGATGTAGCCTAGCACACACAGCCAAGTAACGTGACACACGAGTCACCCTTACGCGCGGCGACGGAGTGTCGAAGATTCATTTAATAGTTATTGTAACAATAGTCGTAATTAGAATTGAGGCGAGTCAATGCAATTCCTACAGTTCCCTGATTACTATGCTACACCTTTTCCTCGCGGTTTTTCTTTCTCTTTCTTTTTTTTCTACGAGGGTTGTATATATTTCAACTCTCTCTCTCTCTCCCCCCCCCCCCTTAATATTCTTCTTTAGTATTCTCACGCGCGTACGAGAGAGTATACACGTATATACGCATACAGATACATAGAATTATATATTTATATCTCTCTTTCCTCTTTCGTGTCGGATAGGTTCGATCGTGTTTTATAATTTGTTTTATAATATTTCAATAGAGATTTAAGAAACTAGCTACATGTCTATGCGTCTAATTGTCCTGTGTACATTCCTATCGATTGGCGACACGCCACGGTCTTAGCAAGTAGAAACAAAGAAATATATCTTAAACTGTACAAAACAAAGTGTTGTATGAAAAAATAAAAGATTTTAACAAGGAGGGGAAACGGGATGGGGAAATGGTTTTGGTGGCGACGACTGTCGGGTCTATTGCAACGGTATGTCCTCTCGTTAAACAACTCGTAGGTAACATCGACTGGCCGATCAATACTGCTTTGCCACCTCGTGTGCGAATGCATCGTCGTCATTCCTATTGGAAAATACTCGACGATATGATACATGCGAATCGTTTAACCCTTTTCATTTCTACGATCTCGCGAAGTCGCATCTTTTTCGGGAGAATATACGCTGATTTCTCTCTCTCTCTCTCTCTGTCGCAACATTATCTCGAAAAACATTTACCATCTTGCTTCAATGATAATCGAATACGCGAATTTTGAGAGAGAAATTGAAGGTAATAACGTTTATTCATGTAATCGGTGCGTGACTTCGATCGGGATCGTTTCGAAAAGGATTAAAAGAGACTCCTATGCGAATTAATATCGTTGTGCACGTAACGATAATCTTGTCGCCAATAAAACACTTTACTGTTGATGTACGTTCAATATATTGCGGCACGTAATTATCAATTTTTGCGACAAGATTATCTGCTCCAATATTGATCGCACGCGGAACACGACTTTGCACACGGAATTGTTGAGTTCACCGTTATATATCTCAGTATTATGTAATATACGTTGAGGATAGACATATACACGTACTAATGCATATATATATATATATATATATATATATATATATATATATATTGCACATACGTCGTTAAACGATCTCAGGAAAGTTTAATCGAAAGTGTTATTTTAATTTAATGACAACTGTGTACATCTTCGAAATGTAAAAAATGATGATCTTCAGCGTTGCGAAGTAATCATTTTATAGAGCAGATTCGTTAATTACTCTTCTTGGAAATGTGTATTGGAATCTTTTACCTCTCTTTTATCTTTTCTCAATTCCAGATCTTGAAAAATATATCTATACTTCACACTTTGTTGTTAACTGAGAAGATATTTCCGAGACATTTTTCGCTGTATCAGATAAGCGATTAAAACTGCACATCTCGAAGAGAGACACCGTTGAATCGCTATTTAAGATAACACTTTCAACGTCGCAAACTCTACGAATCATAGTATCGATACGATCACTAAAATTTATAACAGGCGGTATACTCTTTATAAATCAACATTACACTAAGGAGAATACTTATGTTAGACTGGCTGATCGCGCTATGGCCTCTATACATAATCCGCGTTTTCTTTTTGCGTTTCTTGTTTGATTCTTACCCGAAGTATATCGCATGTGGAGATTTGTCCTCCACGCGTCGTTTACATTCATTTAAGGGAAGAGAATCCTCAATCCTGATCTCTCGTCGTCATCGAAAAACAAATACGGACGTCATCGCGCGAAATATCCGTTATCACGCTTAACCGAGCATGTTAACTTTATTTTCGTGCGCGCTGCGTGACGAAGCTGTCCTTTTTCCTCCCTCGATCTCCCCCTCGTCTTGGCCGAACTTTGCGGCATGCCGTCGCAAGCGCTTTACTTTACCTGCGCAAATAAATTCTACAATTTTACATTCTATATCAACGTACATACATAATTCGTTCGTTCGTTCGACATCTTTCGCGTACTGGCGGCTGTTAAATATACACTCTCTTTCTCGGCTCCATCACAGCTAGTCTTATGTACGTAATCTGCTCTACTACGGAATGTTTAATATCAAAGAAAAGAGAACTCTATTCCTAGTTTAACGTGAATTGCTACCTACAAGTTGTTTGTCGGAGAAACCTCCTCCCTTCTCCTCCTTCTCTCACCTCCTCGTTCAGATGTTGCATCTATCTACAAATATGTACGTCATAACTTGTGTCATTTGTACCAACAGGCGATGCATATCACAAAATTAGTCGCATCATTCTGCGCTAACGAAGATACGAGATGCCAAGAGCGATTGTTTTTTTCAATTCGTTTCAACGTTATACGCGAATAGCGCTAAAATTAACAGCATAGCTATTGCGAATGTACAGTAATGGTAGGGTGAACGGGTTTGGAGGCGGAAATTCGTGCGAAAAAAATGTAATAATCACTCTAATAAAAGCTTCTTAAAGATGTCTAATATAAAGTAGATAAGTAAAAACGGAAGCGAATCGCGACGCGTAAGCAATTTTTTCGATTCAAGAGTTTATCGTCCAATCTCGTTCACAATTGCGTTAAAATCGGATGATAGAGTTAATCTTTATCTCTCTCTCTCACACAACTTTAACAATATAAAATAAAGATACCGATCCTCAATTCATGCTTTTCAAATATAATGCGACGTTTCTGTCCGAGAGACGCGAATAAATATTAGAACGGTTAAATAACATGGAGAATCATGAATATATGAAAGACGAATAAATAATATTAAATCTAATAGATAACGTACATATTTGTAGGAATAGCAATGTAAAACTGTGTATGTGTACTTGTGTGTATAAACGGGTCTAATGGCAAATTCAAATGACAAGTGCTTTTTTCTTTTTTTTTCTTTTTTTTCTTTACACGCTCTCGTCTCGTATCGCGCGACAAACTCTGCATCTTTTGCCTATCGGCAGTCGGCCAGAGAATGTCTAGTCGACTATAACGGAAGATTTATAGAGCGATGAGAATCAGCGCGATAACCAATTAATAGTAGCTCTAATGTGATGATTTCAGAGAGAATCGCGATATAGACTTGTGTATATATTACTTTTTATATTAATCAATATATAATGAAATATATTATGCTGCCATTAGCGTTAATAGCACGAAGGCCATCAGAACACACTAATCCATAAATAAAATTAATGCCTACAAGTTACATTTATATATGCTCTCTTAAGACTTTAGAATCGATCTATCTACAGCAACCTAATTAATTATTTTATATTTCTCGGTGACTTTTCAATCTATTTGGGCAACACAGTGAAGTTTAATTGATAATAGAGTTCACATAGAATTTATGGATAAACATAAATCTGTTCTCTCCTCTTTACGGACGCAAATATTTTGTCAACAATCTTTTATAATATCTCATTTCCACATTATATATATATATAATATTTCTGTATATATATTATATATTTATATATATATATTTTTCTTTTTTTTTATATATATATATACATATACATGTCATTTTTATAATTCATTTAACGTGATTTCTCTTTTTGTTAATCGCTCTCTCGCTGTATAATACATACATACGTACGCACATATATACATATACCTGTACATATATATATGCATGTATGGGTGTATATGTATATATACATATATATCTTTCTCTCTGTATAATATATTATAATTATCATTCCCGTTATGCGATATTTATAAATATACAAGTCATTGTTTAAAGAGCGGTGGGCCAGCGCCTCCATTTATGAATTGTACTCATGTACAGTTATATATTTCATTTCGATATAATCATTATTATTTTAACTACACCCATTATTGATTACTACCTAGTTTATATATCACCCCTTCCTATTTATCTATCCTCACAAAAGAAAGACTGATTATAAAAATCCCTAGTCGTAGCGGATATCCTTTCTTCCGATCAAACAGCGAAAGCGCAACAGATTTGTCTGAAAATGTTTAAATCGATCGTATCGTTCGACAAACCTGTCGACTCGCTTTCGGTGACGAAGCTTCAAGAAAACTTTCCGTTTGACTCACATTCGCATAAACAGAGATTTTTCATTTGAAAAACGCTCCGTTTTACGTTCCATACAGAACCCAAAAATATGCGACTTGGCTAAATAATCGAGATTGTCCAAAATAATGATTAAAACGGGCAACAAAAGAGATTCTCGTATACGTCTACGATCGATAAATCTCTACTAGATCATTTTAAAATATAACAATTTGCACTGGTAAAAAGTCTCGCTCGCGGCGAGAAGAAAACGATCGAGGAAAAAAACTTGCACGTAAATAAAAGACTTCTGAAAAGTGTCATTTAAACGAGCGTTTGCGTCATTTTAAGAAAGCTAATGCCAATATAGATCCTACTTCCTCCCAAAGGCACATAACAAATTCCAATGATAAGTCCGATTAAATGAGACTAAAGTAAACGGCAGGCAAAATATTAATAGATCTTAATCGTAGTCAACTGACGATCGCCTTAAAAGAGGAAATAATTAGACTAAAAGTTCTAAAGATAAATAATGGAACAATTGCACTCGCACGCGCAGATTAAATAATTTGAGAACATCATCTAAAATGATGTACAAAAAGGTATTATCCTAGTAAACGAGTGCTAAAGCGCAAATAGATTTTTCCATCCCTTAAAAATATATATTAAAAAGTAACAACAAGTGAAGTTATAATCTAGTTTTGTATATATTACTCTAAGAGCTACGAAACTTAGAAAAGTTAGATGAGGTTTCGTTTAGAGATGGAAACTTAAACACTTCGAAATTAAAAATATAACTTGGCAATAAGGAGTTATCCGTTATTTATTTAGCTGGACCAGCCAGTGGTATTGTAAATATATAAATATATGTGTGTTTATATATATATAGAATAATTCACATTTTGGGTATATATATATATATATATATATATATATATATATATATATATATATATAAATGAATATATCAAACTTCCAGATATATTTCTACGTTATAGAAGTATCAGAAAAAGTTTTATAAAGTTTTAGGGTCAAAAATCTTAAGCTCCAAGAGTTTATAATTCTTTTTCCGAAACATCCTATGTACACACACACACACACACACACACACACACACACACACACACACACACACACACACACACACACACACACACACACACACATATATATATATATATATATATATATATATACATATAAACTCTTTGGTTTTGCCAAGATATTACTCTGTGTACTCGGTGATCGAAGTAAATAATATATTTTGCAAAAAGAACGGGAAGAGTCTATTAGTCTAAGTATTTCTTATCTCAAAAGACAATTCAGAATGTTGATCACATAAAATTCTTGTCTCAACATTTCTCAGTTGACGAATCGATGACTGACCCGGATCATTGCCGTTTCGAGCCGTTGAGTTCTGTATGAGCTGGATCATTTGATCATTATGGTGAAATATGTCCCTTAAAAATCTGAGGATGCATTTGCAATATTATTCAGGCAGAAAAGTTCGTCTATCGAAAGAAGAAGCCGTATCTTTCCAAATGTGTAGTGTAGTTTGTTGTGTACAGTGGTGTAAACAATTGTGTTTGGCTAAAGGGATGCCGTAATCGAATCTTTCCGAATCGATAACAATTACATCGTGTGGATTACCTCAACTGGTAATACGCTATACACAATAACAACTAGTTATTCGTGGCAACTCTGATGTGATACGCGCGTGTTGTGTGTGATAAAGCCCCGTAATGTGGTGTATCACAGAACAATCGTAGTTATATATATATATATATATATATCATACAACATACATAATTTATATATGTATATATATGCATATATATATATATATATATATATATATATATATATATATATGTCATAATATAATCTTAAAAGATAGAGATAAATGTGTTGACGAGCCATGATGGATGTACGAACGTAAGTGATACGACAATGCAAGCGCTATAGTGACAACGCAGCGCGATAGATGACAACGGGCGGTAGATTGGCGATGTTGGACAATATATACATATATATATATATATATATATATATATATATATATATGTATATATATATATGTCAAAAGTATGTAGAGGAGAGAAGAGAATCGCGCGCCGTGTCCGGGCGCGTTCTACTTTCTTAGGGTGTGAAGAGGTGAACAACGGAGCTCAATAATGGGGATGAACAAGAGGAGTGCTGTACTTGAAATCAATGTATCATACTGGCGATGGCATTCTGACGTGCTCGCTTCGCCTCCTCTTCACTGATCCTCTGCTCGATCAAGTATTGAGCAGTGTTGATTGCATTGGGATAACCCGTGATAGTCACTATGCGGTTCCTGGTACCAGGGGCGAACATGCCCTTCTTAGAGATTTGTATGTTGGCGCCACTTAGGTGCTGAATCTCAATGAGGGCACGACCACCGGGTCCCAGAATAGCTCCCACTATAACCTCTGCAATTTCTATGTCTACTTTCTTGGTCTCCTTGTTGTTGGCGTCTACCTGTGTAGGACTCTTACTTACAAGTGATAACTGGTTAGTGCCCAGGCCAAATGAATTGTTGTTCAGATGTATCGCGCTGGCTGCGGTGTTGTTCTGTCGGAATGGATCGAACGGCTCGTAACGATCGAGGGTATTGCGCGGTGTCGGCGAGGTCGATCCGAGTGCAGGCACGGTCCCAATTGGTCCGAACACACCGCCATTGTTGTTCGAGCCGTTCGCGGTCGTCGTACTGTCCATCGGATTGCCCAGATAGCTCATACTAGACGGCATCCCTATGCCCATCCCGAGAATATTGTACTTGGCGAGAGTTGCGATCGCAGCGAGTATCTCTGTGGCGGCGGGCTCGGAGAAACCTGTCGTACGTAGATTCAGTTTTATATGTTCCAGCAGTTGCGTTGTCACTGGTGCCGTGCCCGCTGTAATGGCCGCACCCAGATTCAGATTAAGACTCAAACCAGCACCATTCAAGAGACTCACTAAAATAATAAACAGACAATCATCATGATATTTATTAATCACAAGACGATGACGCGATTTCTCGTTAAACCCATAAGTATGTGCGCAATCCAAGTTTGATTGTGACAAGAAAAAAAAAGAGGAAACTCGAACAAGATAATTTCTCGTACAACTCTCAAAACATATGAAAGATATTTTCTTTACTTTTATTTTTACTTCTTTTATTTAATACAGTGAAATTTTTCCACATCCGCAGTTATTTAATAAAAAAATTTAAGGAAAAAGTGCGGATTTAAAAGTTTACAATAATATATATGTGTACATATATATTGTATATAGCGCCACATACTATATATATGTGTATGCGCGCATGTGACACGGTTGATAAAATTGTATTTCATTGCATCACGGAAAATGCTTTCAGCACATTATATGCTTCAGGATTATAAAACATGTTAAATACTAACCTGTATTCAAACCAGCTGTGGATGTGTATGTGGGAGTGCTTGTGGGGGCTTGAGCATAAGGACTGCCTGTAGGATTGTAGTTGGCAACCGGACCACTTACGTCCGCGTAACTGACATTAAGACAAGTACCGCTTTGCGGATCATCTGCTACTTTGGCTAAGATCATATGTAACGCCCTGTGATTATTCTCTTTCTCACCGATCACCGTTATACATCGTTCTTGAAGAGATAGATCTTTAGCCTTCTGACTTATTTGGACGTACGAGCCGGATTCTTCTTTAATTTGCTTAATGTAATTCCCGGCTTTTCCTATTATCATCCCCGCGGTGCTATTAGGTACTAAAATTTTGACCTGAAATAGCAGTTTCGGCTCATGTGTCATTGGCAAATACAAAGTTCGCATGTACAACAAAGAGAACAGTACAAAAGCTTAATTATCAGAAAGAACATCAATTTATCTGATATAAATTTAATAATTGTATTCTTTATGACTGATTGTTATTAAAATATCATATTTTTTATAAAGAGAATTATTATCAATATTATAACAGAAAATTGCCGTTATTTTTAAAAGACATCCTGTCAAGAAAATAAATATTTTAGAATCCATAATTATATTTTTTAATATAATATAATATTTTCTATAAGAGAGAGAAAGAGAGAGAAATATAACTATTAGCAATACAGTAATAAATTTACAGTTCTTTTTGAAAAAAACATCTTTCGCGTAAAGGAAAACAGAAGTTTACGTTTTTTTACGCATAAAATGTTCGAGTTTTATACCTGCTTGTCTCTCTCCGCGGTAGCTTTACCAGAGTCGAAGTCAACTGTAGTTTTCGAGGTAAGATCAGGCTTCTCGCGTATTTTATCCATGATAAACTCCATAACTTCCATTATAGCGTCTACAGTACCAGTGATCAGGCATACCCTTTCGGTAGTTCCTGTAACGAGTAAATAAAATGGTTCTCTTAATAATGGATCAATAAAGGAAACAGAAATCTCGTGTACAAATATAAATATATACCCGGATAGAAATCGTGCGATTTAGACATTTTCACCCTTGCCCCTGTATCCTTTTGAAGTTGAGCAATTGTGTCTCCACCTTTCCCAATAATGGCCCCGGCCGCCACACCGGGGACCAACACTTTAAGGTGATAAGTTCCATCTCCTCCTGCGAAATCAGAGCAAATCATCTTCTTAATCATTTATGCATGTACATAAATAAATAATACATAATAGGAAACATTTAAATCTAAAGGGAAAAACAATTATTGAAACTTGTAAAAAAATTTAATAACGAAATACCGTACGTATACAGAATGAAAATATTTAAAAAAATATTTTATTTCGAAAATAATTTCTCTTCGGCGAATTAAAGATCAAATTTTAAGAAATTATTAATGCAAGGCGCATAAAAAAATAAAGCTATTTGTCAAGGAATCTATTATTAATATTTCAAAGCATTGAAAACGCGAATGTATTTTACGAGAAAAATAATTTTCCAATAATTTTTCTGAAAATTGAATCAATTTCAAGAAGAATCGAGCCGATCTTTTTTTTTATTTCTGAATGTCAGACACTAATGCTATTCGAGAAGCATCATATTGTCTCATTAATTAAGTGAGTATACGATTTGTCGGCTGAAAATTGTCGATCGAAGATCGAGATTCCTTTCGCTTTGCGAAATTAAATTTTTTTTATCTACAATCGAACATATTTATCGAATCATATGTTTTGAAGATGAATGATCCTTTTTTTTTTTTCTTATGCCCGAAAACGTGATCGAAGACGATTAGGAAATCTAAGCCACTTGACGTCAATAAGTTGGTCAATCGAGTGATGACGACACGCGATCATCAGAATAAATATGCTTAATAAGCGCAAAAAAAATATCAGAAATGAATTCGCGTAATTAATGACTGTCAGTTCTTGCAAAATTATAGTTCGAGATTAAATTGTTAACTCGACTATTCCTTATTAAAAAGAGAAGATGATCGCGATAAAATTCGTGACTAACCACATACTGACCTATTTACAATTTTTCATCGTAAATTTAATCATTCGACGCAATTTCAGATTCGAAAAATATCTCATCAAGAAAAAAATTATCAGATTAAATTTGGATACAATTGAATCGTTGAATCCGTTCCCAATTGCATCGACGATCTTGATTAGCCAACTTTTCGTTTAAAGATTATTCGCTGGATAATAAATCTTGATTATGTCACGAGCAAAGAAAAAAGAAGGTGATTTTTTTTTGTCACGGTCATCGCAATGATGACTAACCTCGATGCAATCGAGCCAAAAGACACATACGGCGAGTCGAACAGGATTAAGAGTAATTTAAAACGAAAAGAATCGCGATGACTCTTTACTCGATAACTTTGCTCAATTACCCTTGCCCTTCGAGAATCAAAAAGATGATAACGTCAATACTATCGGATCGAATGTCACGGTAGAAAGATCGACGTGGTCTCAACATATAAACGAATGGTATTGGTATCGAGCCACGTCCGCCCTTTTCAGATTGGAGATCCCGAGTGCATCGTGAACGGGGAAGGAGAAACGGTAACCGAGATCGATGCGATCGGGCCGAAAGGGACGGCGCGCAGCGAGAAATTGGACGTGCGAAAGGCAAACAGCTGTTTGACAGATGGAAGCCCTGCGCCGCTGGCTCGACTCGGCTCGGCTCGGCTCGACTCGGCTCGTTCGTTCGCTCGCTCGCTCGCTGGCCCAGCGACCTTGACCCGCAACCTCGTCGGCGCGGTGCGGTGCGTGCATGCGTGACAACTCACCGATGCGCCACATCCTAGAGTGGGCGCCGTCGTTCTGCGCGCGGATGGCAGCGGGCGGCGCGCGTGATTACGTCGACGACGGCGACTTCTCGAGGATGACGACGATAATGACGACGACGACGGTGGCTGCGGCACCGCGATACGAAATACGCGGTGCGGAATGCGACTCGCGCGCGCGGATGATGCACAAAGACGACGGCGACGAGGACAGCGAGAACGTAGCGGCGCTGCGGAGACGTGCGCCGCTATTTTCACGATGTTCGCGCGACGAAGTTGCACAGTCACCGTAGGAGCAGCTACCGCCGTAGAAGCGGTCCTCCATTAACGACGTTCCACAGGCACGACCGCCCACACGTAATCGAGGAAGATAGATATATAGATATAGAGAGAGAGAGAGAGAGAGAGAGAGAGAGAGAGAGAGAGAGAGAAAGCGAGAAAGAGCCAGATGAGAAAAGGAAGAGGAAGACGTCAAACGTGGATCGAAAAGTCGGAATTTAAAACACCCGCTGTTGTCGAACTTGACGTCTTTTGTGCGCGCGACTCTCTAGATCGTAGAAAACGAGACACGATAGAGAGTGCGATCAAACAGAGAGAGAGAGAGAGAGAGAGAGAGAGAGAGAGAGAGAGGAAGAAAAAAAAGGAAAAGAGGACGTCGAGACAGGCGGAAAGAGAGGAGACGTGGCACGGCAGAGGATGCGCGAGACGAGGCGCGGTGCTTTGTCACGGTACATACGGTGATCGCCGAGCGAAGCGATCCGTCGACGAGGCCCCCACGATGTGGGAAACGAAAGGGAATGGCCCGGCGATCCGCGCCGTGTCAACAGAGCGCGGCGGCGGCGACGACGAGATTGTCAAAGGCGCGCGCGAAAGACGGAGCAAGGGAGAGAAAGAGAGAGATGGAGACGGAGCGGGATTGTACGTAGGAAGAGAGGGAGACGGAGTGAGAGAGAGAGAGAGAGAGAGAGACACGGACGTTCCCGCGCGTACACGTATTGCCTATTGGCGCGTATATACGGTGCGCGAGTATGCGTGCACGCGAGAGAGGAGGCCTACAGCTCCGAGACGAGAGAGAGAAAGAGAGAGAGAGAGAGCGAACGAGCGAGCGTATGAAATCACCGATGACGAAGTGATCGCGGTTGAATCGCGAGGTTGACGCGCGGCATCGACGACGCCCTGATATAAATACCTGATCCGTAGTGTGACCTCTTGGTCGCACCGTTTTCCGCGTCGCAGTCGAGCGGCCGCTTTCTGGAGTCCGCAATCTCCGGGGAGGGACACGTCTCCATTCCTGAGTCAGCGGCCATCTTGGTTCGCTCGTTGCGCGCACGTACACACACACGGGCACAAGAGAACAGACGGTACACACACACACACACACACACAGAGGAGGAGATAAAGATATAATATACACACGGAACTAGCGCCGCACACTCCTACCGATTAGTGGCGGGGGGAGAAGGAGGAGAGGAAGAAGGCCAGAGACGGCAAAGAGAGGAGGAAGAGAATGAGGAAGAGTGAGAGAGAGAGAGAAAGAGAAGAGGAGAAACGAAACGAAGCGCGCGAGCGAGACGAACGATGGGACGATGGGGATGTGATGGAGGAGGCAATAGCAGACGATGTGTCGGGGACAAGTGTCGTGTCCCCGAGAACGATGAGGTGACAGGCACGACGTTACCCGCTCTCGGACGTACGTACGTACGTACGTACGGACGTAGAAACGCGCGGAGTACAACCACGACGAAGTTGCCGCAGAACCCACTCTCGTCCCGTTTACCGCAGATATACCCGCGCGGGAGGGATGTATTACAACAAACCAGAGGTAGAGGACGACGAGGAGGAGGAGGAGGAGGAGGAGGAGGTGGTGGTGGTGGTGGTGGTGGTGATACTCGCACCACGGACGTACGCGCGCACGTACGGACGAACGAACGAACGAACGAACGAACCGTGCGGATGAGTGAACGAACAAGTGACACACGCGGGGTGCCGCGTCTCACTGGCGACTGCTCGCGGCTCCTTTGCCAACCAGCTGGTTGATACTCGGTGTCGTGTGCGGACTCGCGTACACCTCTCTAGGCTCGTCGTGTCTTCGTCTAGCCTACGGCGGGACCCCTATCGCTACTGCCAGTTTATCTTTCTCTCTCTCTCTCTTTCTTGTGCGCGCGCAGTTTCTCTCTCTCTCTCTCTTTCTCTCTCTCTCTCTCTCTCTCTCTCTCTTCCGTTCTCTCCATTAGCCCCATCGCGCGCGAGCTCCGTTTAACAGTAGCGGAGCGAGCCGAATGCATCGCGGGCGCCGTTGTTCCCCATTTCGGAAACTTTGGCTCGCGGAGATGACACTTCCGGGAGTCCTTCGGCAAAAACGCGGGGGGCGCGCGCGCGCAACGACGAGCGCGCTCGTTACGTAAGCGACCACGGCGGAAAGGGGGTGGGGTGGGGGGGAGACGGGAGGGCGCGGACGTAACTCGACGCTGTTCCGCCTGTCCCCGATGCTCCGCATCGTCCTGCGCCATCGAACGCGTGCGCTTCTTATTGTGACATTTATTTGTCGCAATCGCGGAGTTTTCTATTCTCGAAAACTCGCGGCGTTCTTCCGCCGCAACGATCGCTTTATTCAATTTTTTTTTTTTTATCCCACAGCGATCGCACGAGCTACCATCGCGATCTTTTTCACCCTATCAACACATTCCTTGGATAAATTCTAGAAAATAAAATATATTTTCATAATCGGATAGAGAATATTCTTATCTTAGATCGGACAAAATGCAACACGCGTGACGACTTGGAACATATTTTTCTCGGGACACCCGTTATACACAGTATTATGAATCTCAATGCAACGAGAATATATAATACATAGTTATCATTCTTGTCGCCGTCGACGACGACGGACGATGACGACCTTTGCGCCTCCATAAACGTGATAGCGCGATCTCGCCTACCGCTGCATCCATGCGCGACAATGACAACGGATCGTGCGATAGCGCTCGATTTCTTATCCTTGGTCTATAAATGTCTATAAATGTATTAAAGAATTAGAGACAGCAAGTACACCTCCCTCCCCCCGGACGTATGAGAGAGAGAGAGAGAGAGAGAGATTATCCAAGCTGGGAGCAAAGTTCCTCTATTATGAGAGATAAAATCTGCGATTCCTTCACGCTTCAATCCCTCGTCGATCGCGATCCGCCTTCCTCGCATTCCTCGTTTCATATATTTTCGAATCTAAGGAAAAAAAAAGAAGCATGCATGAGTTTAACGTAGAGTCAAACGCGCGTGCGGGGCAGATAAGAATTATATTAAAAAAAAAGTTACTTTGCATTTGAACTTGAGCTATTTCCAGCGTCGATTTATCTCGGCATCGATCCGATTTGATTTGAATAAGTCTCTGCTGGTATTCGTCGATGAAACTTGTTTGGAAACATAAGACCGGATATACGAATATCGTTTTATACAACGCATGTAGAAGCGCCAATTACGCATCATTGTTAGCTATTTTCTTCACATGATGATTAGTCACACGATACACGTCGTCACCTGGCTATCCTATACGCCGATACAAGAAGCGCCTCATCCGATGAACGTTGTGATATTTACGACCTCTATATGCAGTGGAGTCATCGTTTGCGCATAACACACTGCACACTTTGAATGATCTAGAAAATCGAGGCATAATGAGGCAGGATAGAATACAGATATATCGTTCAAGGTTTTGAATGCAGCATTGGAAAAAGTGGGACGGCAAGATCGGGCTTTCAATTAATCGCGCTCTCAGTCATATCACACGTATGTGTAGCTCGAGGGGGAAAAAATTTCTCCATAGATTCCTGGATCGTGAATAAGCTATAAATCAGAGTCGAGTAACACGTAGATTGTTCGGTTAGGGGAAAAAAAAAAAAAAAAACATTTGGTACGAGCATTTGATAGCGAATCGAAACGATCGTATCTCTCGACTAAAATGTCAAGGCGTGAATAATTTTTCTACTGTACGAACGTGAAAAAGGATCCCGTGAAATTTTGACAGATACTCACAGAAAGCAAAATACAATAGGAAAAAGAAAATATTTAATAATCTCGTAGAAGAATACAGCGTCAAAAAGTAAATTATGAATGTAGTTTTGGAATCTTTTCTAGAATCTTCGACTGTAAGAATTGTATTGCCTCTTTTATCTTAAGTGCTTCTCAAACACCTGCACGCTTCTTATTTATCGCCAATAAAATCGTAGACGGGAACATGAACTATTAATAACTCTCAAAAGATACAGATGATATATACTAGCGCATCCAATTGAATAATAATATTATATTGAATAATGATAATGATATGTCATATATTAATTATCTTGTTTTAATAATTTATGCTACTGTATATAAATTTATATAGTACAGTTTATAGTCCAACTGAATAAGAAACACGCGCGTGGTCGGAGCAATATAATTCGAATGGATCGATCGATCTTTATTCGTCTCGAATTGAAACGTAAACAAAACGCTCGGTCATTGTCTTTCCTCGAATTTTGATAAATATAAGAGCGTTTTATTCGCGCGACTCGATGTGCGATTCCACCGCGAATAAGCGAGCGCATTATCTATTAGTTTTCTGTACTATCATTGATCTAATTTAATTAATTTTCCGTTCAATTAAATATATCAACCGGCGATACACTTAATAGGCCCGATAACGCGACCGATAACGGCCGGCTATTAATGCAGATCGGGCTGAAGGGAGGAGAGGGAACGCTTTTCGAAATGAAATATTTTGATAATCGGTTATGGATTATTATTCGTCGGGGAGAGAAATCGCAGCTAATAGATAGAACTCGTTAATGTAAGAAATCTCACCATTTTTTATGTCTTTCGCGATTGGCTAATAATCGGAAATTTTTTTTCCCGATATTGCGCCACATCTCTATCCCAGCATCCAAGTACGAGGAGGGAACCGAGTATCTCTTTCTCTCTGCCTTTCATTTCCTCTCCGTCCTCTCCGTCATTCTCGACGTATAATGTAATAACTAATATGATCAATCGGTTTTAATTCTTGGATTTTCGATTCCGACAAAGTCGAAACTTCCGTCCTTCTCTTCATCTGAAAAGCGAAAGGAGATTAGATTGAAGAAAAATTCTTTTTCAGAAACTCACAAGAATCGTGTTATGAATATATTATGTGAACTTTTGAAAATCATTAACTTGAACGAACACAATTACATCCTTCAATTACCTAGAAATACATGTGTTGAATAGAATTTTCCGTTAAGGAATAATTGGATGCAAATCATTCATAGGGAATGTCCGCTACATGAGACAGTCGCGTTCCGTAAAATTCTCAACCCCTGAGATTCAACGGGGGTTTTCGCGCGTGCGTCCCATGTCCTTGCAGAGTTACACGAGTCATCGAGCCAGATCCCCGCGTGTCTCTCTCTCTCTCTCTCTCTTTTTTTTTTTTTTTTTTTTTAAGACGACTCCGGGTTAGTCGGTCGTACATAACACGCATACATGATACTCTCATACACATATGCATCGCAGGCGCGACGCATACAAGAGAATGCGCTTATCCCAAGGCCGCGACTTTACTGCTCGCTGACATACCGCTTGCATCGACAACGATACGTCCGTCGTATGATCTCTTGCGCGCGGACATCCTTCGTGTTTACGATTTTTTTTTTTTTTCCTTCATTTTCTAACGCCGGATCAAATTCGCGCTTCTCCTTCCCGCGCATGTCCCTGTACCTACACGTCATCAGGGCTGTATTAAGATGCAGGATGCTTCTTATATCTATCCTAAATGAAAATGAACAATTGTCTGCCAAACAATGATTCTATAAATAACTTGTATATATATATATATATATATATATAAAACGATGTAGCATTTAAATACGTACTGAGCTCGACAGATCCGTTGCCAATTTACTATATCATATATGTTTGACAAGTGTGAAGTTTCCGCTGACACGTGATTGAATGCGATAGATGCTGCATCGATGATGTCGCTTTCCTGCAGCAGATTTCGCTTCGACAGATATAGGGTATTTTTCAGCAAGGTACAGAGACGATACACTGTAACACACGGTATCACACGATTGGCTGTCAAATACAGAATTTTAAATTTCTTCATCTGACAGCCAATCATATATGATATTGTGTGTTTTACATCGTGTCATCTGTGCATCTTGCTGGAAAACGCACACTGTGTCGCATTGCATATATCTGGTTCTGTCTAAAAAATAAATAACAATGGTATTTAAATGTTTCCTGTCAAAAAATTATATCCTGAGAAATTTAATCCAGCTCTGATGTCTCTCTACGTGGGTACTGGACATGTGTGTGATGCCATGATAAAGTGCATGTATACATATATATATATATATATGCATGATCTACAATGTATTTATATCTGTACATATTTCATTGTTGCGAAGATTGGAAAATCGTGAAGCACGATAGAATGCAGATAAGAGTATAATGACAGTTTTAATGTGATAAATGTTTACGGTGTGTAACACAATGCACAATCGATGAAGTTTTCTCCAGTAAGCGCGTTCGCGCGATTATATACATGCGTGACCACGTAAGGAAACCTCTATGACGAAGGTTATGGCATAACCGGATAAGCAGATCGCCGAAGTTTCTCATTTCGCTAAAAGTATGGGAAACTTTATGGGTGACATCGTGATCTGGTGCGTTTCAATTTTGATTTTGTGCTAGAAATGCGAATACGATCAAAGCGTAAGATCCCGCTTTTCTCGTTCGCGCACATCAAGAGAGTGTAGGCAATTAGACGATATAATTTAGTGTACAATTGTATCTGTCTCAAATATTTTTTCTCTTATAATAAATTATAGTATGCTTGATATACGATAAGATAGATACGAATTCATATCTTTGTATAAGAGATATAAACTTGACACAAAGTGTTTTGCGTCACTTTGTACCAATATACAAGAATATATATAATTCATGTTTATAGCAATGTAATTAAAAAGTGTATTTGGTAGCTTGCTGCTACTACTTTCAGTCAGTATCATATTCGGAATCAGCGAGATCATCAAATCGTTGACAAATAATGGAGAAGATATTCCTAAGACGTCTACATACAGTTGGATCGTTCGATTATGTTTAAATCTATTGGGATACGCCACTATATTGCTGCCAGGTTGCCTTATATACAAATATATACGCTATACTAAATATATTCAAAGAAGTGGTATGTATAATTGTAAAAAATTAATATAAATTTTTAGATATAGGTGCGACAATCATAGTTTAAGAAATATTTTTGTATAGGAAAAGGCTGCATCCCTAGATTGGTACATTCATGCTTCGTGGGACATTGTGAAACAGGTCTCTTGGACTCACCTCCCTATATTCTCAATGCTTCCACACATGCCCAACGTACTTTTACTCAAGATGCCCTACTTTTGATGTATTGTTTCGTTGGACTACAAATTAGCTACCTAACGTGGGGATACTTGCAGGAAAAGATAATGACACAAGTATCTTTGGAAATATAAATATTTTATCATTTGGGAAATATTATTAAAGTGAATGCTGTTATTTTATCATTGAAATTATTAATATAATTGATATTTTCTTGATATCTTGATTTTGCTTTTGTATATATTATAATTGTCTAATTAAACGATCAATTTTTTTGTACAGGAGTATGAAGATGCTTCTGGCAATAAAGCGCGGTTTCAAGATTCACAATTTTTGGTATTTGTAAATCGTATTCTTGCCTTTGCAATGTCAGGATTATATTTACTTATTCAACGTCAGCCACAGCATAAGACGCCATTGTATAAATACGCGTTTTGTTCTCTATCAAATATCATGAGCAGTTGGTGTCAATATGAAGCTCTGAAGTATGTCAGTTTTCCATCGCAGGTGAAGAATTAGAATCATAATTTTACATATATGTTTTTTCTCCAATCGCTGATATTATCTTTCATAGCATGTAATAATTTACATGAGTAACTTTTTTTTTTTTTTTAGGTTTTGGCCAAAGCCTCAAAAATTATTCCTGTTATGATAATGGGAAAAATAATTTCACATTCAACATATGAATATTACGAGTATGTTACCGCGATTCTTATTTCCATCGGAATGACACTTTTTATGTTGGACAGTTCTGATCATAAAAATGGTAATACCTGAGTATTAACTCAGAATACAATGTATATTTCTCATAGATGTGGTCAAACATTATGACAGACTTATAAATGCTTACAGACGGAGCTACAACACTCTCTGGTGTTATATTATTGGGAGGCTACTTATTATTAGATAGTTTTACGAGTACCTGGCAAAATGCACTTTTTATAGACTATGGTGTAACGAGCGTACAAATGATGTGCGTAGTCAATATGTTCTCCTGTCTGCTGACTGCAATGTCTCTGTTTCAGCAATCGAGCTTTCCGCTAATATTTTCTTTCATGACAACGGTAACCAATTTTGTAATACACATTAGTTTTTTTTTTCTTTTCTTGTTATATATTACCTAAGAATATAATACTAATGATGTTATCATATAGTATCCTAGATTTGTAATCGATTGCTTGCTGATATCAATTTGTTCAGCAACTGGTCAATTGTATATCTTTTACACCATTTCGAAATTTGGATCGATTACATTCGTAATTATGATGACTATTCGTCAGGTATGATTATAGAATATTACTGTAGGTAAAAAAAAGAAAGAAATAATCGAAACGATACAACACTGTACATAAACGATGTCTGTTGCAGGGTTTGGCGATACTATTGTCTTGCTTGATTTATCATCACGAGATTACCGTTATCGGAGTATTCGGTATACTGTTGGTATTCGGCTCAGTATTTTTACGAATTTATTGCAACAATCGATTACGCGCAATCAGAAGACGAAGAGCCGCGGCAAATAGTATAAAACATTAAGAGTTGTATTATTTAGACAGAGAATTGCAATTGTAATTGTTCTAGAAATAGAATTCTATTAATTGTTCATTGTAATTGCTGTAGATTAGGATAGAATTCTGTCATTATAATTAAGTATAGTCTATCATTGCAAGCATTAAGTTAAGAATTCTATCTTGTGTTTGTATAATCAACTCTGAGATCGTAGTGTCTATATACTATGTACCGTAAATATATCAGTGATAGTTTTGATAGCTTTTGATCATACAAACTTTGAAAAATATATTTATTATAAGATTGGTAGTTATTGTACGTCGCATATATATGTAATGTATTTTAACAGACAAGTACTTGGAGGTATGATCTGAAAGAACAATGTTGGCATTATGTAATGAGTGCTATGTCATTGTATTATTTATTTAAAAAATATTTATTTTGATATAAATACATATACAAACAAATATGTGTACAGCAAGCTTTTCTTCCGCTACAAACAATTATATTCAATGCAGACATAGCACTGAGATTACGCAAACTTCTTTTTTTTTTTCCATAAAATTTATAAATACATTTCTATCTGTTTAAACATTAAATATATATATAAATGGCAGTATTTATATTGTTAATATTAATTGTAGAAATCTCCAAGTTTTTAGCATAAAACACAATCTTTTCAGTTTTATTCTTACGCAACTGCTTTTAAATGAAATAAAGTGGCTACTGAGTGTAGTGTGAATTCTTTTTAAAAGATTATCATATTGTACAGAATTTAAATTCCATTTATGTTTTAATTCTCAGTCTATGGAATGTAAGATTTAGTGTATGTACAAGGCACACTACTCAAATGTATAATTTGTTTGTAAAATTTTAAAACTTTGCATTTTATATGCGAGCATATATGTCACAGAAGATATAAAAGTAGATTTTTAGCACTTTCCTATAGTAGCCAGTCTTTATTTTTAATATTTAATGAAAAATATTTGCGAAACACCGATATACACTACATTTCAGTGTATACGTGTGTAATGTATTATGCAAAATGCAAATTTATATCAGATTCAGGGAAAATATATGATACCATAGATTTGTCTCTTAGATGTATAGACACAATAATTAAAATTATTAAGGATGAAAAGTCTTACTATCTGACAATAGCAAGACAGACAGCTCAGCCTCGTCTGTGACAAACTGTTAACACTCGGAATGGATTGTTAAGTAAAATGACAAGTGCAAAATAGAATTATTGTGCGACATAGAACATGAAAAAGCTATATCATTTTTCCGGAGGCGGTGGTCGATAAATGGCTATAAGGCACATAACAGCGATGACCACTTCGGATATCAATAGAACTAACTGTATGCTACAGAGAATCACCTCTAGCCTGAGCACGCGAGACTGCCAAAGAAGGAAGTAGAGCGTCGCTAACATGCTAGGAACAGTCAGGACTATCCCGATAAGAATCGGTATTCCGCGCTCGGTCAGATTTCCCTTCCTTCCCAGGTAGATCCTGCCGCTCTCCGTCACCATCAGAAAGAGCAGTAGCGCAAACTCCGTCAGGGTCTTGCTCGTGCCGGGTGAGGGCAAGTTCGCGGCCTTGAACAGTCCCATGCCCAATTCGCACACGGCGAACATACCGAAGTAGAAGGAGTTCAGGTACATGAGAATCTCGTAGGTGAGCGACGAGTTCGCTATGGTGGGCATTATTCCAGGTTCCCCTTAACTGTCCGGTACGATTCAATCGTCGCGCTTACCAGTCATCAAGAGTCCTCTTTTCAAGAGGGACATTATACCCGTACCTTTCAGCGTCGCCTCATCCCTCTCGCGTTACAATCCGCGCTCCTTAATATATCTCCACTAGCTCAATCGCGAAAATAATATTAATCGTGGGAAATATCGCGTCTCACGCTCACGCTTGTCCGTGTGTTTATTTTTAACACACCGTACGAGAACTCGAATGGGGGTTGGGGGTTTCGAGTCGAGTCGCAATATTGTCATTATTGAGAAAAATTATATTCTCTCGACGCTTTTCCGAGTAAAAATAAAATTTTTATTTATCATTGTGATTTCAATTAAATTTTAAAGTTTTTTTTTTTCTCGAATTAAGAAGGATGCATTCCGCTCGATTTTACGAATGCTTCGAAATCTTTGGTCGTACAGTTAAATGATTTGAAGCGTCCCATTTGCCCACGTGTCAAATGGCCACTCGAATCGAGATCGGTGCCTAGGGTAATCTGCTTGACCAATCAGAACAAAAGGAACAAAGATTTCTCTGTCCTGATTGGTTAATCAAATGTTACCGTATCCCACGGTTAGTTTCTCTCTTAGGATATATCCAGACAAACTTGCATACGATTAATTAATTTCCTTATCTATTGTTTATGTGCTACGCAAATTTGTTTGATTATCCTTTTATATCGTCGTTTTACAAAATGATAAAGTTTTCTATACCGATAAAACTGATTTAATATCTATTTTTGATGATCGATTATCGATTTAAATTTTTGTAACGATCGATCTTAAATTTGTCATAAATATTACGGATCTGAGTATCGCTAAATACGATTTTCTGCGCAAGGCGGTGAGTGAGTGTCGCCAACTTAAAGCCCGTATCAGAGTGCGCATTAAAAATTAAAGATTGGAATTTGACTAATCAGAACAAAAGGGACTAAAATTTCGTCGTCCCGATTGGTCAATCTTGAATCTCAATCTTCAATGCGTAGCGTGATACGGGCTTTAAGCGCAGCGCGGCAATCTTGAGAAAGAGGTGGGAGGTGGGAGGAGACGAAACGCATCACGTGACTCACGTGGCGCACTTCGCGTCGCGGGAAGCTTCACTTTCGTCCGCGAAATGTCCTTCGCGCGATCGAACTAAAAATTATTCCGGGATATTATCCAGCTCCGCGACATGGACGCGGATAGATTCGGGGAGAAGATCGCGAACGTCCGCGAAGAAGCGAGGCCGTCGCGCTCGGAGTAACGACCTCGTGCGTACGATATGTTTGCGAGTCGCGCCGATGTCACCGCGTTCGAATTTCGCGAGATTCCTCGCGTCGTTGCGACGATATCGCGCGGATGCCGTGCGGGAAAAATGGGAGTATCATCGGCGATGCTTTCGTACGGCGTTAATGCGTCCCCGAAACGGCCATCTCGACGACGCCAACGATCGTAACTTTGCCTCCGCGACCACCACGCTCTCCCGCAATCCGCGCATTAAGATTCGCGAGCCGCAAACGATCGGGTCTGCCGACGAAGGAGACGACGGGGAGCGGAAGAGCGGAGGCTTCCTGGAGGAAGCGCGAGAGATGGTTTTAATATTGGCGAGAATCGTGATCGTAAGCTCGATCGTCGCCGCCATAATCGCCGCGTATCTGATAACGCGTTTGACGCACACGAATTCGTTTCCCACCGCTCTGCGAACAGGTAAGCAAGAGATCGTGTTTATGAAACATTGTCCACATCAGCTGAGTCATTATTGCAAAAAGATTGAGACGAACGAAAAAATAATTTGAAAAATATTTCAAGTTACGAACATGACGTTAGTACATCTGTCAAAATTTACGATTAAATTTAATCATTTAATATGTGGAAGTAAGAGGCTGTATTTACATGTCTATATTTTTTTAGGTATAGAATTTCTCGGACCAATTTTCGTCAAGTTCGGCCAATGGATATCGACGCGGAGAGACATCTTCTCGCGGGATATCTGCGACACGCTCTCGAGACTGCAGCGAGACGCGACGCCGCATTCTTGGCTGTACACGGAACGCCTGCTCGAAGCCACGTACGGCTCTTCCTGGCGGGACTTGTTTGCAAAGTTCGATGACGAAGGATTGATCGGCTCGGGATGCTGCGCACAGGTATGCGAATGAAACTTTATAGCATAAATTAGATAGCGGCTATCAATGAATCGGATATATAATTCTATACGATTAATATTCGGGATACCCGAATGTGTTGTTTTTTTGAACGAGAATTTTGATTACGCATCGATAAAATCAATTTACAGGTGTACAAAGCGTGGATCGACTTGAATGCGGTGGCACGAAAGTCTCGGATGTCGCGTTCCGTGGAAAGTAAGCGAGAGAGTATTTTCTTTTCTTGCGTACGTGTAATGTGATAGAAATCGCGCGAGCCACTTTGCGAAAGGACGCCTTTACTATCATTCACTTTGCGATGAAATGTTCAGATCTATCTAGGAATGGATTTGTATAATTCCATAATATATATATATATATAAAGAAACAGAAAATATATAAAATGTTGTAAAATCTATTAGTAACTCCAAAGTATTTGCTAAATTCTTCACAGAATAATGGAGAGATTTTGAATAGCTCTTCACGATTAATAAATTTCGTTTTCTTTTTTAAAATTTAGAATAAAAAATTACAGGAGATTGTTATTCTCTTTCTTGTGTTAAAACAAATTTTTTTTTTTGTTGAACTGTGCAATTAAAAAAAGGCATTGCTTTTTTGCTATCTCCGATATTAATGCTTTTACTTGATACAAAAATTTCGACGGTCAACTCATCAACTATAAATGAAATACCGATAATTTCAGATAAAGCTTTCGACGAAAGCGATGAGTTCGCATCTACCAGTACACGTGCCAGGAAATTGCAAGCCGTAGCAGTAAAAGTATTGCATCCCGGAATCAAAAGCCAACTCAAGTACCCTCTTTGAGATATCGTATAGATAACTTATAATAGTCTTTTTTGACAAAACGTATAATCGCCCCGTTGATAAAAGTTCGTACGGTGGACTATGAATGTTTATACTTCTATTATGATTACATTGGGCGTTTTATTATGCATTTAGCATGATTAGTGAATCCTGGTGCACCTGGATATTTTTTTTATCGAGAACAAATTGGCATATGAAATTGAACCGAAGAATCTTTTGCAAAACGTTGTCGCAACTCGTTATTATTTATTACAAGACATCCCGTATATATTTCCTATTTGCTTCAGAAGAGACATCGCGATAATGCGCGGCCTTTCCAAGTGCGCCATGTACTTCGTACCGGAACTGCATTGGCTCAGTCTCACGGATTGCATCGACGAATTCGCGCGTATAATGGAAGACCAAGTAACTTTGCAACATGAATATTTTGCACATCTTTCGCGTAATCTGAAGAATATCTCGTTATAACGAACTCTGTCTCGGGATTCGAATTTCTCTTCGAGGATTGAGAGCCGGTGTAATTCCGACGAGTTCGTGAGATGCGATCGATAAGAAACAATCGTTTTTATCCGTGAAATCATGCGAAAAGAAATTTAAACTGGTAACTCGTTGAAATTATTCCGGATTATACCTCCGAAGAGAATAATCGAAGTTAAAAATAAGCGAGAATGTAGCGCGCTTATGTTTCATTAAATCGTATCAATTGCGTTTGCGAAGGTCGACATGCGACTGGAGGCTGCCAATCTCGTGAGATTTTCAGCGAATTTCTCGAGACGGAACGATATCGTGTTTCCGTATCCTTACATGCACTTGACCCGTCGTAGGATACTCGTGGAGAGTTTCCACGAGGGCACACCGATATCCGATTACCTCGAACATGACGACGCTGCTTTGCAAAGGAAACTTGCCAGAATAGGAATCGCGACGATCTTTAAAATGGTTCATATACATAACTCAATAGTGTGAACAATTTTATTATTATTACAAAAGTTGACTCTCCTTCTCTGAAACATTTTAAGTTTTATCATCTCGAATCTAATAGAATCAAGCATCGATTTTTGGATCACGATGTAAAGTTTAAGATCGGGATATAAATTCTATACGAACATTTTTTCGACAGTATTTTTTCGAGAGAAAATTGGTAGCGCATTGTTAGATTTTTTTTTTTTTTTTCCTTTGCCAATTGAGAATGCAATGTACGAGAGAGAAAACATCCTATTTGATCGTAGATATTTAACGACAACTTCATCCACTGTGACCTGCACCCGGGGAACATTCTAGTCGAAAAAGCAGTCGTGCCGAAGGCGGGCCTGTTTAACACCTTTCGACGGGTCATTAACCCCGATTACGTAGTAGACGGCCCACGCTTGATCATACTGGACTGTGGCTTAGTAGTATCGCTGAATGATCGCTGTCGACAAAATCTCCGAGACGTTTTTTACTCGGTGCTAATGGGAAACGTAAGACCGAAAGATAACTCACTTTTTATTAACACGCACTTCTTACCCTCTTGAGGTTTCTCGTTAGTCGGTTTTAATGGGAAACGTAAGCTGAGATGGAAATATTTTTTGTATCATTATTTTTCCTTGTATTTTTTTACGTGCACTTTTCCTCTCTCTCTCTTTACAATATATGTATACTTTTGTAATATCATAATTTTTATCTTTTGACAAACATGGCTCTGTATCGATTTCTTATCTTTTTATAATTTATTTTATACAAAACATTACACTATTGCTTTCCGCCGCGCACATCCTTCTCAATCGAACAATTAAAGTTTCACGCATAAAATACATAGGGCGAAATGGCAGCGCAGTATATCCTGGAGCACAGTTCGTACATGACCCCTGACCCAGATGGCTTCAGACGCTCGATGAGAAACATTGTGAAATTTCATCTTCGAAATCCATTTAACGTTAGTAACCCCTCTTTTGTATTTTCCGAATTGAAATTTTATTCCTATTTTCAATCTCAGATTTATGAATTCTAGAGGATTTTGATAAGTTTAATTTATATAGAGCTTTCTATTTTGTATGTTAAATAAGCATATACAGTAAATGAACAGTTTCTTACTTAGAGATCCAAAAGAAGAGCTTTCAAAGCAAAATTATAGATTAAATAATTTAAAAAGAAAGCGATTTAACTGCTTAAAATATCATAGATGTTGGATTAAAAATTGAGTTGAGAAATGGAAAGAAAATGGGAGAAAAATTTCGAATCGGTTCACAGAAAAATTTATGACTTGATCGTTAATTATCCGAAATGATTATTAATTTTCCTAAATTTATTATATTATTATATTTATTAATATAATTATTATTATCTCTCTCCTTTGCATCAATTTCCATTGTTTCTCGGAATCGATCTTCCGTTTTTGTTAATTTTTTTTCCACTTTTTTTTTTTACATAGACTACGCTTGCAGACATTGTAGAAAGTATCGGTGCCGTTTCGGTTTCACGACGAATCATCGTAACGACGAGGCAAAAGAATGCGATCGTGATTATATAGCGGGAGCATCGGTACGCGATCTCATGCGGATTCAATCAGAACCGATCGACCTCCGAGAAACACACGTGGAGAAAGAAAAGAAGACGAAGGCGCGTAGTCGCGCTATGCAATTACGAGGCGTATCGCGTATTAACACGCGTGAGAGTAGACTAACCAGTTTTTGATACCGGTATCATCATAACGCCGATAATGGATAATTACGATCATTGAAATTCTAAAGATAGCGTTTCTATCGGAAAGAGAAAAATCTCGTCGGAAGATGATGGACGTTTGATCCGCTTAATTACCATTCGGGAAAAATCAAATTCGCTCTATTGCGTGTGTTTAAAGTAATAATTGCTATACGCAGTACGGCCGTTTCAAATATTCTCGCAGGTAAACGTGAGTACCGTTGTGTCGGAATTATTCTCCGCAATGGTCCGTCATCGAGTCAAGCAGGACGGATCCTTTAGCGGCGTGATTCTCAGCATGCTGGTAATCGAGGGTCTCGGTCGATGCCTGGATCCGAACATCGATATTTTTGCGGAAATTCTGCCCTTCATTCTCAGTAGCATCTATAACGATTCTAAGTAAAATCTTTTTTTAAACGATTTTAAGTAAAAGAAAAAAAAATCAGCATTTATATTAATTTCGAAAGATCTTGCATATAATGTAATATTATCATAAAATATTTGTTGCACATTGTATGTTTGTGTTATTATAATCGAGCGAGTAAAAATACAATTCTGCAGATTTTGGAAGGATTCTCGGACGAATTTCACACAAGTCTAATAACGCCACGTGTATGAAATGATTCTCGAGGAGAGACGGAAAGGAAGAGGATTCCTGTCCAATTTTTTTTTTAACGATCCATCGTACCGCATTATCACCTCCGACAGAATTCCGGCGAGTGACCAGTTGTCCGTGATCTCTTCCTGGTTGGTCGACCAGAAGATCTCATCGGCGCGATCGCACACACGTGCGTATACGCGTGAACTCCCGATGCCTATTCCCGCCGTCCTCGTACTCACGAGAAAATTTTACGTATGGATTTATATCGCTCGGTGAATGGGAGTCGGACTATTAATAAGCTGAGATTTTATTTCTTTTTCTACAAACATCGAGTGCTTTATGATGATTTTCACACGCGGAAATTTTGTACATACCGTGAAAGGCCATTTAAGAAGCTGTTGACCCCGCGTGCATTCGCCAAAACATCGATATCGCATCTCACAAATTATCAACAGTTTATTCAAGTATAATGAATGGGGCGGACAAAAAAATATACATCTCTTTAAATATATGGGAACTTAAAACTAGATCTTATCTTCTATTTTGAATTTTTTATTTTCAGTTTATACTTAATTTTTTATTTATTCACCCTTCATCCTTCACTATATTTTTAGACTCGATTCTTTATTCATTTATTCTTCATCGTTTTACATTCTCATTTTTATTCATGCCGAAGAGGCAATATCTTTATTAAATCGAACATAGCTTTGCGAAATAGCCAATCGCATTTGTCACTTTTAAAATCTTGATTCTTGCGGAATCTTCTTAAAGTAGAAAATGTATAAAAATATATTCTGTGGATATTTTGGGATTATGTTTCTCTTTTTACGTAAGATATTCAATAGAATGATAGTATTTCTCTTCTCTTTTTTCCGGGATAAATTAAAAATAGATACGTCGTAGTTCATTAAAATTCTAAGCAATCTAGTATGAGAAATCAAACGTGATTCGTCGCGATAGATTAAAAGATTGAGCGAAGGTCAATTTTTTAGATTTAGTCCGATTTGTTGCTAAATCATTTTTGAAAAATTAATGAATTTTTTTTAGCCCATACTTTAGTATAGTCAGTTCTATGTTTGATGAAAGAAATCGATCTCCTGTTCTTAATGTTATAAAAAAAAAAATTATAAAAAAATAGATTTGATTTTACTGTATAAAACTAATTCGACATGAATCAATAATTGAATGTTAGTTAAGAATGTTAGTTAATTTCGAGAACTAATTTCTTGGCAACACTCGAATCGATATTTTTCTCTTATTTTTTTATCTCAATCTTCAATCTAATGTTTATGTGGATATTTTAAGTATAGTTAAATGATTTTTTTTTTTTTTAAACAATATAATCTATAATTTTACCGCGAGAGCTCTACTTCAAATCTCTACTTGGGAAACTGTTTGTTTAATACAAAATATAGGAATTCAATTTCTATATAAATTAAACTTATCAAATTCCTCTAGAATCTATAAAATGTAAAGATTAACTAAAAAATAAAGATTGAAAATATAGAAGCAAAATTTCGACTCGGAATTTCGAACGGAACTCGTAATAAAATACTGACAAACTCGTGTCATTGACAGAATAGCGGATATCCTGCAGGATGCCGAAATGCGAATATTGTTTGGCTTCTCGCAGGAGAAATCTTTGCTTCACCGCGACTGTTTCGGGAAATCCGGTATCGTTAACTGCGAAGTCACGTTCTCGCTTCACGTGAGACACGCACGCCGGCTCGGTGTCGTGGTTTATTTATGCGTGCGATTATTTCGCGCCGTAGGAACAGATGTTTGCGCGTATACAGGGTATACCGGACCTACAGGATGCTTTTTTTTTTTTTCGCCAATAACGGGACGATTAAGTAAAACGGTAATCCTTAAGAGAATTCCTTTAAATATCTTTACAAAATGGAAGTACTTTTCATAAACATTTTAACATTTATTTGTAAGAAGACAATTTTATTTCTTTTTAAATTTTATATTATAACGTTTGGCACACAGTTTTTACGGTATTCCACTATTGTGGATACGAGATGCGCCCTTCCTTAAGTAGTCTCCTCAATTGCGCAAAGTAACGGTACGACTTATAAATTAGCATCTATGTTGAGAAAGAATTTGCACGTTTTAATCCAAACCACACTCTTCGGGGCCGAATTCGCATATGGTTGGTTTGTCGAGGAAATATTTACAAAGTTTCATATAGTAGATGATTTAAATATTTAAAAAGTGACAACAACGGGGCAAGCGTGCGTAGTTAATTAAATCAATTGCAAAACTTCCTCAGTCGGTTGGGTCGAATTGCCATTTAAAAAGGAGGTCGCGCTAGATCGTTAAGATCGATTATATCACTTATTAATATCACGAGAGATTTTATGTTCTGCGGCGCATTTTTTAGCCTACTTATGGAAACTTAGCTCCGGTCAGACATACGCAATCGGAGAAACACGACCGACCCGTTCCACACTCGGAGATTAACCCAATCGTGCTTGCCTATCATTAATATTTAAATCTGGATGTCCATCTTGAGTGTCAAACATATCGTAAAAATCTCACGTCTCGTTGACTCAGACGTTCGTAAAAAATGAAAATAATCGCGCGATAAAAATTTTATACGCATAATATAATTAGTCAATGTTCGAAATGCATATACTGATAAATTATCTATACGTTCTCTAGCTAACAAAGACGTAATATAATTATTGACGGGATAGTTCAGTGAATCAAGCGTTTTCCGCACAAGTTCGGGAGTAATTGATAAAGAGTCAATCCAATTTATTTTTGAAAATATATCTTTTTGAGAAGATATGTGAGAAGACAGATCGAGAGAGATTTGAAATGCTAGATCTTTGCATCCGGCGACTCTATGGCGTTTCGTGTGTCTCACATACATGTTCACGTATATCATATCGTATCTCCCGGCCTATGCCGTTTCGACGCCTGTTTCGAGACCATTTTCGTTTTATTTCGTGTTGGAATCGAAACGAGTTCCGATAGACGTCTCATTCCGTGTGTTCACGCCCCCTATACGCACGATAGAGCTACATCATTTCCCCCTGACCCGGTCTAGCCCGTTCTATGCGATCGTCCGTTCCACTCCGGTCATCTTACACTTTTACAGACTGATGGACAAATATTTTAACTCTCAAACTCAATAGGCCTTCTTTCAGGCCGCCGTCTTTTTAGTCGCTTCGTTTTACGATTATTTCGTGAAAAATAGAAATGATCGACTTTTCCCAATGAAAAAATCTTCTCGGTCTCCACAGAAGCGAAAGGGAATTTCTATTTTTATCCCGTTCGGAGTTAATTACGTTATGAATATTAATTTGCTAATTATAAAATTCATTCTAAGGCTTCTCGAAAGATGCGAGACCCTATACCACGAAAACCTGCCATTAACACACACACACACACACACAATCTTCTTCTCTTTTAAAATTATATATATTGTGGATTCATCTATTTTTCTAATTTTTATCAGTCATTGTCAAGATTCTTGTTTGTTCGTTTAAAACGTCTTTGAGATCGCGCGTCATTTCGCTGGTGCATTTTTATTTTCTGTCTGACGATCCGACGTAAATGATGAGTTTATTTCATGTTCTCGTGTCTATTCCTAAATCTTTCTTGATTTCTCTTCTTCATCTCGCTTGCTTCTCCCGTCGAGTTGTTTACGCCCTTCGCGGAGACGACTCAGCCCGATCCGGTTGACGATCGTTACGCATGATCGCGCAAATTTATCGCGAGACGACGATATCGATTTGGACGCGCAAATTAGATGCCGTCTCACGCGACCGTAGTTTCTCACTGGAGTAACACGGTGTACAGGGCTTTCTCGTTACTTTAAACATGATACAACTGTTTCTCGCAATCTTCTCGCCCGACAGTTAATATCCGCTCGATAGTTTAAAAAAAAAAACATTCGAGAATTACCCACAGATTTGTGAATATCTTTTGTAAAAAGGACGATCGTCTGCGTCGATTTCAAATTATTCAAATGAAATGGGACAGGCTCGATGCGCAAAAATATGAAATTCATGAAGAAGATCGAGAAGCTGGAATTCGGTAAACGCACACGTTTTGATAAATTTTCCTAGAACGCTAGTTTATTTTTGGACAAAGATAACTATCGCGTAAAAATTTCTGAATATCTCACTCATTGGCGCGTTAAATAATCCATGCTGAAGAATATCACAGTCGAGACAAAAAAAAAAAAAGAAAAAAAAAAGAACAAGACACGTTTGGTGAACCTAGACCCGTTTCTACCTCGCTTGTTTCCTATTACATTATCTCTCCATATTCATGAATCTTACGAGCGATTTATCTAATCGGTCTATTCTCGTATAATTGATTACATTTAGAGGTCATCAATACGTTGCGTTAGCGCGATAACTTCTCGATCCGTCCGAGATTTTTACCCGATCGTGCTATTTCCTCGCCTCGTTAATTAACCCATTCATCTCGGGGTAGAAAAACATATCGAGAGACGAGAACTTTGG
The DNA here is from genome assembly GCF_030449975.1 of Polyergus mexicanus. Taxonomy (NCBI): domain Eukaryota; kingdom Metazoa; phylum Arthropoda; class Insecta; order Hymenoptera; family Formicidae; genus Polyergus; species Polyergus mexicanus. The sequence continues at coordinate 761,367 of NW_027223338.1, read as the reverse complement.
AAATCATTTCTGTAGAACGGGAGAAGGCGGGAAGATACAAAAAAAAGATGACAATGGCAAGAAAATTCGAATCCTGGAAGGATGCTTTTATTCGCCTTTCGAAGGAAGACGGAAGAAATGACGGAAGTTTAAAGCACTCGTGATTACCCGATGGCTATTTTTGTCTGAGAAAAAAAAAGGGGTTGGGGGTGGGGGACGGGGGGAAGGCGGAGAGCACGTAGAGGCAAAGGATATGGTTACGGCATCCCGTAGCGGCGGATGCTGAGAATCATCTCCCCGATCGAGAGTATCTTCCTCGACGTTCAACGCCATCTGCCATCCGTTCCGGATCGTCCGTCATCCGGAACCCCCACCGTGGGTTCCCACTGATCCCACGGGCCCCACCATCGGCGACCGCCAACCAAGCTCGCGATACGGTCGCGGGACCAACGGGCAGGGCATGATGGGGCATGTAAACAGAAAGTGGACGAGGAGATAAAAGAGTTTTCGTCTCCGACAGCGGAGACGGATCGGCGGGGTCTCGACCAGTGTCTCGTGACTTCTCTGAAAGGAGAAAGATAGAGAGAGAGAGAGAGAGAAAAGGGAACGGAGGAGAGGGGTATGGCGGCCCCGTCTCCCTCATGGTAGTTTCTCGTTCCCTCTTGAGAAATACCACCATTCATAAATCCGATCGATCTGCCGAACAATGCGGCAATTAATCGTGATTAAAGTTTAATTCGCCGGACACAAACGCTCTGTCTCCCTTAATTTCTTTCTCTTCTCAGCCTCTCTTCTTACTCTTCCCCCTTCGTCTCGCCAGTGCTCTTCTCACTCCCATGTCCGGGTCGCGGGCTCGTTCCCCTCTCCCTCTCGACCGCGTCCCACCGGACGGGAACCCTCTCCGTCCGTGATCCTCGGCGAGGCCTTCTCTCTTTCGTCTTCCTCCTCAGTCTCTTCTCTCCTTCTTCTTCGTTCGCTCTCTTCCTCCACCTCCGTTTCTTTACTACCACCACCTTCGTCGCTGTTCCAGGCCTCTTCCTCCTCCGCCTCTGTCACGCTTTCGGAGTTTTTGGAAAACACCGAGGAAGGGTTTCCGAGGAACTTTTTGGGATCAGTGCCGTCGCGGCTGTTCGACGAGTCGGTATATACGTTTCATCGTCGTCGTCGTCGTCGTCGTCGTCGTCGTCGTCGTCGTCGTCGCCGCGGCAGTACGTGCCACGACATTTTCGCGGTCGCTTCTCGTTCTCGGTTCCTGAATTTCCCGCCCGTCGAAAGCCCGCCGGAAATCCGCGCGATATCATACGTTTTATCAGAAAGTTGGCGGCTGAGTCGACTTTAACGACGGCAACGGCGACGGCTATGATAACGCGCTTGAAGCCCGTAAGTTATTTCCGAGAGATACATTTTAACATTCTGCGACTTCCCGTCAAGATTTGCGGGAGAAGATGAAATGCGAGGGTTGGGTTTTTTTTTTTAAATGCCATTGAAATCAAATTTTTTTTTTTTTTATACATTCGATAAAAACTTAAAAAAATCTTTAATTCTAAAAGCTTTACGTTATGACTACACGTGTGTTTATGTTTTTTACTGCAAATATATAACTATTCATTGTATTTATAACGTTTTACCAAATATGGACATCCGATTAATTTATTCCTTTACGCGAAGATCGTATTTTGTGCGATTAAGATTAAATTTATTACTCATTGAGAGATACAAACGTGAAATTTATATAAATATTTTATAGTAAAAATTTAAAATAAAATTGCAATTAATTAAAATATAATTTTGTAAGATTACGATATAATCGAATATTCATGCAAAAATATAGGTAATGTACAAAAATTTACGACATGTTTAAGTCAGCGTAAAAGAGCATGTCTGTCAAATTAATTTTCATTATGTATAGCTTTTCAAACTTAAATCGTTTCAATTTATACAAATTGAATTTTATAGTCTAATTATATCAACATTTTATTAAATAAGCCTGATAGTAGTAGCTATTTACCGTTTGTCCTCTTGCATGCAGATTATAATTTTATAATCTATAAAGACTCTATAAGAAAAGAAAGAGCAAAAATATCAGCGATCGATCGATCGATCGCGAGGAATAGCACATTCCTGCCGTGGCGCGATCCCGCTTTTTACGGGACACCCTATAAGATGAATACGGCCCGTATGCGTCCGCTTGACGGTCGTTCGTTTTTATTACAATCCCGGGGAACCCGATCGTCGTCATCGCACACTACCCACCTGTAGCACGCGAGAGAGGCGTTCGGATTTCCGGGTTCCCGCGGCGCGAGAGTGGGCCCTCGCGCGCGCCGATCGCTCACCGATCGCTCGGCGATCGCGCGAGCGAGCAGGAGTCAAGTGTGTACCCAGAGTCAGAGAGTGAGAAGAATTCGGCCCGGATAAGTCGTCGTTTGGCGAGAGATAGCGGCGCGCGCGAGACACGCCAGAGCGGGATATGCGTGCGATTTGCTGATCGATACATGAACGGTGCGGGCGAGAGGCGCCCAAGTAACACGTCCAAGTCAAAACGTCATGGTAATTTAAAAAAAAAAAAAATTACATTCGTGGATATTGCGTGTGTGTGTGTGTGTGTGCGTGTGAATTGTGTATTCGCATTGTTACGTTATTCGCAGTGCGATCGCGCGAGTCTTTTTCCCAGCGAACTCTTCTCGTTGTCGCCATCGGGGGCCTGAGAGTCCTGTAACCTCCGCGTTGGAAGGAAAAAAGAATGAGAGGGTTCGAGAAGGTTATTAATAATTTCGATGGATTCGTATTTCTCTCGAGGTTGAGAACAAGCGCGAAAAGAGTATAAGCCCGTTCTGTGTTTACTATTTGTGTAACGATGGAAACGCGCCGACAGTGAGGTTGACAGTTGACAGCTGACGTGAGGATGAGGTACATTCCTTCTCTACACTCGCAGCATCGAGAATTGTGAATTTATTGAGATTAAAACCGGTTTCGCTTATTCGAGGCATCGCAAAAATTCGCTCGATTGAAATCGCTGATAAATTTAATCGTCTTCATCAAGTTTACGATGAAAGACTATCGACGTTAATTAAAACATCGTTTCAAAAATGTACGTTGCCTTTGAAATATATTAATCTCGAAACTTCTCTCTCTCATTTTTTTTTAATTTTTTTTTCCCCCCCCCCAAATACAGAATATGTCAAAAGATAAGGTCATCAAAAGATGAGAAGAGGCGCAAAAAATGTACACAGAGGAAACTTTTCTCACTTGTTTTGTTGCGTGTTTAGGACACATAGAAAAATATTCAGCATTATAATGATAAACAGTAGATAGATAGTACATTCCTTGGATTAATAATAACGCTTGACAATATTTTTCTGTTATTGAAGCAACATGTATTTTCTCTCTCTCTCTCTCTCTCTCGTTCTATTTTGACGCGATAGCCAAGAAAACACGTTGCATATTCCCATCCAATCTATTCTATCACGTATCTGTCATGGAAGATTGCTCTTGTCCCTTTAATTTCCGAGTTACGCGCATCTTCGCGAACCTTTTTCTCTCGCATATGAGAAAGAAAATCCCGAGAAAAAAAATAATAACAGAAAACTCTTGAGTTGCCTGTCAAGTCTATTTACCATCTTTCTGCGACAACACAAGTGATGCGTGTTGCGTTACTCTTCTTCCCGCCGATTAACCTTACCTCTCGACACACCCTGTACATACATCAGCGCGCGTCGCAAATTGTTTTTATTTTTTCCGCCGGGAAACCCCCTTGGTTTAATTGCACATCGGGATCGAGGCGGCGGTTAATCATTTTATTTGCGAGATCTCAAGTGCCGTTGACAGGCGAGGGGAAATAAACGTCGTAATCGCGAGAAACGGGAACCGCAATTTCGCGAAGATTCATACGCCGTATGAAGAACGTTACACGGAAACGGCGAGGTGCAATTTGCGTAATCACTCCTGTTTCTCGGCATTGTGCTCGTATTATACATATTTTTTTTCTCCCCCCCCCCCTCCCCCCACGCATGCTTTGGATGCTGATGGAAATAGTTTCGCGAGAGCGTGAGAATTATATTTTGCACTAGCTTTGTTGCAGCGATACAACGAGTCTCTTTGTTCAAAAACCGAAATATTGAACGAAACGAAAAATCAGAAAACGATGATATTAACGATAATTATTTTTTATTATTTAAAAAAAAAATAGTAAGAAAAATACATCTCTCTCTGTATCGAATAAAAAAAAAAAAAAAAAAAAATTACGAATAACGAACGAGAAACGACACACGCATACGAACAACTTTTCATCGAAACCTCGCGGACTCCATAATTTCGCGAGATCGCTACTGTTACGCTATTCCTGGATCGCTATGCGAGCGCATAACGTATACGAAAAGCCACTTATCGTGACGAGTTATCGAACGAAAGCAAATAGTCGCGTTTCCGACAAATAGGTCAACTAATGAGATAATGCAAATCGCGAGTGTCTGAAATTTACATTTCGTCGTTTTCTCACTTTCAGTAAACATTCCCCCGAATTTTGTTACGTCGCGATATTAGCGATAAAGCGCGAATACAACGATAGCAATGTACAGTATGTGAGAACAACGCGGGTAGCGAAATTAATTTTTTCATGGGAGACGCTACCATTTTTTTCTTCTTTCAAAGTAAGACAACATTTTCGTAGACAATCGCCGTTGTGCCTTTTAAACTAGCTTGTTACGTAAAGGACGCAGATGTAATGAAATGGAGATAATTATACGCACCTTAATTTATTTGTTGGTCCAAGCTCGAGACGTAATTCCGTCTGTGCGCGCGAAGTAAAAAGTACCGTCTGACAATAAAATTTATGATTGGATGGCGCTCGCGAAACTAGATAATAATCATAACTGTATCTCTAACGAGGAACGTGCGTTACATTATTCATCTCTCGTTCGTTTAATTGACAGACGTAACGGAAATCGCGTCAGAGGGAGAGCTACAGACGATAAAGCGCAACGAGATCTCGCGTCATATATAAAAGCCGCTGGCACAATACACGCGTATAATACGTGATTTGTATGACACAGACTGATTGATAAAACTTCCCTCGAGATTTAAGATTGTCCGACAAGTCGTGCCATTATTCGCGACTGACCCGTTCGCGTTCCAGACATCTCGGCTAGTAAATTACACATCGTGCCTTGTGTACGATTATTATTTTTCTAAATCGTATTAACTCTGACACACTTCGAGATTTTTTCTCAGGATGGCGATATATATATATACATATCTATATTAGCATATGATTATAAATTTACGAGCGTATATATGCACAATATATGCGATCTCGCGTTTGAAAGGCGAGTTTGCGCAGGGAGAAGAAGAAAAGAAGAAGAAGAAGAGGATGAAGAAAAACAAAGAGATAACAATCCAGCGGCCGCGTCGTCGGTAATCGGGCCCGATTATTTTTCTCGTTCCCCGCGTCTTCTTTCACTCTCTCTCGCTTTCTCAATTGCTCCCCGTAGCTTTATTTACTGGTCGGCGGCGACACTCCGCGACATTCCAAAGTCTTCGCGCACAATTACCCCGCGTTCATTATCATCTACGCCGCGACGTAGCGTAGCTTGAATGAGAAATTTTGTCCAATCTAACAGGACGAGAATTACGTTATGTCCGAGATTTTGTGCATATTTATAATTATATATTAATTTTATATCATTATTACGTAATTAGAATTCTTCAACGACACGGAGAGATTTAAAATTACACAGGTGCATAATTTTGTCTCCATTATTATAAATTTTATATTTATGTATCTATAAATTGTATATTATATATTATATATTTATTCATTTATTCATTTAGTTAAGGATAGTCTCATATATTTTTCGCAGAGATGATCAAAATTTTATTTCTTCGTCATTTCAATAAATATATTTGTGATTTTTCTTTCTTTCTTTTTTTTTTTTTTAACGAAATGTATGCGTTTCGCCACAATGTGAGAAAAAATAGAAATTACGTAGGAGGGATATAGAAAGGAAAAGAGAGAGAAAAGAGCTTTCGATAGCCGCACGAAGCACTTTATCTTCTTTCTTTTAGCGTGGGACTGGTTCCGCGAGATACGTATGTAAAACGACACGTTTACAGCTCCGCGTTTCTTTATTAGACCTTTATTAAAGATTCGATCAAAGCTCCGATCGGAAAATCATTGACGTTAATCGGTCGTGCTAAGAATAGCCTATTCGTAGAACAGGTTCGAAGGCTGAAACGCGAAACTTGGCAAAAATAGGTGAATTGAGAGAAGAAAAGAGACAGGGATGTCATTTCGTCTGTTAAGGAACGTTTAAAAAACGCCCATTTTTCTTCGCGTCTATTTTTTTTCGAGACACGTTCATTTTAGCGTGCAAAAATCAAAATAGGCGAATGTGAATAAAGATTTTTGTTTTTAACAAAGAAGAGAGAGAGAGAGAGAAAGAAAGGGAGATTGGAGTCACGTTATTGGAGAAGAATGCGACTTTGCTGCAACGCGACGATCGCGTGTACATTACGTTTCTCGGTGGATATAAAATCCCTGAAAATTCTCGGCAGGTGAGCGCGGGATACGGTGGTACGAGAGAGACGGTGGTACTTACGTAGCGGTGCGCTTAATTAAAGTCATTAACGAGAGCGAACAATGTAGTCGGTCGACGTAGACGCGTCCACGGAAACGGCGTTACGAGAAACACTCGCACAATGCGAAACATCCGTTCGCTCGTTTGCCTCTTTCGAGTATTTTCATTCCCGACGAAAATTGTCAATTTTTATTTTCAAAAAAGATCTCACAAAAGACATATCTTATAAGTCTCCGAATCCCCTCTGTTGTTTCCGAAAATAACAATTATTTTTATCGCATTACGAATTTGCTTAAGTGAAGGGAGTATCGAAATATAACGAGAGATTTAAGATAAAAGGGTAATATATCGATACAAATACGAAGATATTTAACGTGAAGGATCAAGGAGCGCGTGACTTTTTCGTTGAATTTTAGCTTAAGGAAACTATTCTTTCCGAAAGATTCAACTCATTGAAGGATTCAAGTTCGCTTCGAGGAATCTTGCGAGATGATTTCCCCTCCCCCTCACCGCTGCTTCCAAGTCAGCGCAACATGACGCTTGACATTGTTCTCGCGCTAATGTATGCGTTGACTTTGCGCGTTGATGCATTGAGTGCTGAATCAGTATCGAGTATTTACATGAATCCTTCACCTCTCGTTCGATACGGTACCCGCGATTCACACGTCGTATATTATCGTCGATATCGTTCACGCTATTTTCTTCCCGATCCGTGTAACAGACAGCTCCCGAGATCACGTCAGAGCGAATGAAAGGGCCGACAAAGAGAGAGAGAGAGAGTCGCGGGATCATCGGGGCAACACCGGGAGCGTTATCGGCGAATTGCAAATAAAGAAATCGCGCGGTTCGCAAATAACACTGGGGCACTCAGTCAGTCACGAAGAGATCCATAAGCAGAGTCGCCGCGTCGCCATTCTCTCTCTCTCTCTCTCTCTCTCCTTCTCTTTCTCTTATTTTTTCCTTTCTTCCTCGGTGAGAATCGCCGACGAAGAAAATGCGCGTTTATCGCTCCTTTCGCGAGTGTTTCAACGCTAAATCTCAGCGCACAAATGACGCCTTATCAAAGCGCGGCGCAGATCGCGAAAAATGCGTCCTCGCTAATTACAATCGGAGTTGACGAATCGGATAGAGCGATCGGTCCTAGCTCTCACCTTGCGCGTAACGCGTCTACGATTATAAGGCGAGAACAATATATATCGCTTTATTCCATCGGATATCTCTCGGAAAGTATAGAATGTTGCAAGTGTCTTGAGAATTATATTGAAAAGCCTTGGAGAAAAAAATAGCTTAGTATTTGTATAGGGAGTTAATTAAAATTAAATAGATTAAATATAATTTTTTCTAAAGAAAATTTCATCGTCCATGACTTTAATATGGCAATTGAATAAAGAAAGGCTCCGGGGAAAAGTTCATTTAGAGCGTCCTCGAGCGGAAACGCAACACGATGATATATCCGTTCGGGCGCCAACGTCGGCGTTCAAATAATGAGTCAAAAGGCGCCTTATTGTTAGGAAGAAAGTTGAGTTTACGCGTTTACCGAGATACGACGCCAGTCGTGTAGTACTATCTCGCGGCGGTGGAGACGAGCCTCGTATCCGCGAGGCTTCATTACGATAACAGGGGGAACCTATTATACTTGGCGCGTTCGCGCCGCGCGAGATTGTTGTCGCGCGAACGCGGGCGATATCTCTCGGGAAGATAGAGATAGAGAGAAAGGGAGCCCGATTTACTTTAATCCTATTTCGACTGCAGGGATTCGACTGGAGGATGCTGCTGTCCGGAGCGTGGTTCGAGATTATCGCTGGAGCACTGCTCGCGATCCTTGTACTGGTCACCGGTTACAGGCCACCCTGGTGGTTCTGGAGCAGAAATTACAACGCGAACATGGGTGAGTTGAGAATTCTCCGATCTCTTTCCCAGACCTTCGCTATCAGTACCGTGATTATCGGTCAATGGCACCGCGCATCACTTTTTTTCCTCCCCTGTCATCTTTATCGTTATCGAATGTTATTCTTGAACGCTAGATTCGAGTTGAGAAATCGCGTTTCCCAATTGATAACATTATATGTACAACGATAGAGAGCAATATCACACACCCACAGAAAAGATTTCCGGATCTAACGCTATTACTCTTCAATCTATCATAAAATAGGATCGATATAGCGACAATCATATTTATCATTGAAAAAAGAATATTTTAATCTTAAATGGAAAATTTTTAAATCTAGAATAAAATCCTCTTGGTGCTATCCCGTTAATTTTCTCACAAAGATGAAGATGGAAATTTGTAGCGATCTAACATCAAGTTATTCTAAATGCAAGAATATATATAAGCTTAGATTTGTATACGTTACTCTTGTCTCAAGATAGTAAGACAATCCTATTTAATTCGAGAGAGAAGAAAAGGAATTATTGATTTAATTTTAAAATTGTTTTATTTTTATACCGCATAAGGTTGCGATACGATTAAATATGTGAAGAATATTTTTTGTCTCGTTATCAGAAATCCTTTCTCAGAGTGCCAAGTTACATCCGTAACTGTGCGTAGGCTTCTTCAAGCGAGCAATTCGAGAGACAGATAAAGAAACGCGAGAGATTGTGTGTTTCGTATATAAATATAAATTTTTTCTTCTTCGATAAAGTGGTGCAGGGAGCGAAGGTCCAATTGCTCCGAAATTTTCTCCATCGATTCTTCTTCGAAATCAATGTTCTTTTCGCAGACGCGGCCCACAACAGCAGAAAGTTCAAGACAGCTCGCGACGTGCCGGGTCCGTTCGCCCTGCCGATTCTCGGCACCAGGTGGATATATTCCCGCTTCGGTTACTACAGCTTGAACAAGATCCACGAGGCGTATAAAGGTAAAGAGTTTGGCCTTTGTCCTCTTTGACGAAGGCGATATTAAACATTTCCTTCGCGTGTCCACGATTTCGATGTTAATGATATGTCAAGGTTGCATGTGACAAACGTGATGGAGAGGGAGGGAGAGAGAGAGAGAGAGAGAGAAAAAAGAAGGAGAGCGGAGGTTCATTATGTGCTAAATGCGTCCCTACTTGATTCTTCGGATAATAACCGATTAACAATTTCGATGAATCGTATGTAGGTATACGGGTCCCCATCAAAAGACCGTGCTATTGTGGTAAAACGGAATGGCGGTGAAATGTGTCTTTTTCAGAGGGTCAGGGTCAACGATACTCCAATCTTATCGCGGTGAGTTTGCCGCAATCGCGGACGAAAGAGGGAAACGAGGAACAAATCGTGACAAGAAGAACTTGTGTTTACGTCACGTCGAAAATTGCTTATGTCACGTTACAATAATTAGATTCGTCGATAATTATTTATGCAGGAGATACATCGAATTTGATCGACGAATAATTCATGCATTATCAGATTGCGCAAATAATCGCTGATAATCGCGATTCTCAAATGAATAACATATTTTTTCCATCGACTTTATATCTATCGAATCGAAGATGTATCGATACCTCGTTTTATATTTAAAAAAAAAAAAAAAAAACCGAAAGAGTTATATAATTGCTCGTCTTTTTCCAAGCTTGATTGAATCCAAAATACCGAAATGTAACGATTAATAAAAGAGAATATGTAATCTCCCTCCCGTTTGAAATTCAGAATAAACTATCTCCGTTTACGACACGCTCTCTCCTTCTCGTCGATATATGGTATTTTAATATGGCTCGTTATCCCGTAATTCAAGAGTAGATCTGAATCGGCGATACGGGTCGTTGTGCAAGGAGGAGGCGCTGTGGAACTGCCTCGTGGTGTCCGTGTTCGCTCGTCGCGACATCGAGGCTATCCTGAAACGTGGTTCGCGATACCCGCTTCGTCCTCCGCAGGAGGTCATATCCCACTATCGGCGCTCCCGGCGCGATCGTTACACCAACCTTGGTCTGGTCAATGAGTGAGTAGCCTACCGCTCTCGGCGCGCTCGGCGATTACGCCCGTCGCGGTATCGAGGTCAAGTTTAAGGTCCGCGTCGTGTAACTTTTCGGTTCGTAGATATGTATATTCCCAATTTGTATAATACGTTATAATAGCCGACGATCGCTTGGAACGAACCGGCGAAAGAAATCCGTCTTTCGATTGTGAAAAAAAATTGATACTTTTAAAAATCGCGAATTATTCTATTCGCGTTATTTATTTATTTATTTGGATTATTTATTAGAATATTATATATTTAAAAATTTTCCATTTCTAGGAGATAAATAATACAGCAGATAAAATATAACGACGAAAGGAAATACAAAATTTAGATATAAATATGTTACATATATATTATTATATATAAAAATAAAAAAATTTATTCGCGAGAGAATCAGAGATGATCTACGATAGATTAGTTCCTTGAATCGCTTAGGACTTTTAGAAACGTGAGAACAATCGCAAATGATCAGTGATGTATTCTTAAATAGGCAAGGAGCAACCTGGCAAAAGCTTCGCGCCGCCTTAACGCCGGAACTGACCGGGGCCGGTACCGTATTCGGTTTCTTCCCGGCACTCAACATAGTCACCGACGGATTCATCGACCTAATCCGCAAACGAAGAGCGGAATTTACCGTGAAAGGCTTCGAGGAACTCGCTTACAGAATGGGACTCGAGAGTAAGTCGTCGACAATCAGCTTTCTTATATATATATATGGGAATCATCAGCGATTCAATTCTGACAGATATATTTCTCTCTCTCTCTCTCTTTCTCTCTACGAATGATTTTATTAATTTCAAAACTCTACGTTCTTAAAGATTAAAATAACGCGCAGTTTTAAACTTAAAAGGAAAGGGGAGAGAAATAGAGAGAGAAGTCTCACCTTGTCATTTTTTTGTCACGGTCGCGACGATTATTAAATTCGTCACTGATAACGTGTTATCTCGTTCCGTTCGTTCGTAGGTACATGCACGTTGATCTTGGGACGTCACCTAGGCTTTCTAAAACCAAATTCCAGCAGTACAATTACAACGAGATTAGCGGAAGCGGTCAGGATTCACTTCACGGCCTCACGCGACGCCTTTTACGGCCTACCGCTTTGGAAGCTGCTACCGACATCCGCGTATAAGCAACTAATAGAGAGCGAGGATACTATATACAAGTACGTCGCTTGTACTTGTAATCGCTTTCCATCAGCTGTTACACCAAATGACCGATTCTCGCACAATTCAATAGTTGCCAAGAGAAAATTTTAAATAATTCAATAATTCTATTATTTATCTTATTTTATTTTTATAAATTTCAATTTCAATTTTAATTTTAATATTAATTTAAATTACTTTAAATTACTTCGGATACAGTTTTATTAAAACAAAGAGATTTAACTAATTGTAAAGTAAAATGAAATATCTCATTTTCTTTGTAAATTGCGGCAGAGGGGAGGAAAGAAAGATGAAAGAGATTAAATTTGTTTTCTGTTCACAATATGCATATTGTATCAGATAATTCGAGAAGATGTTTAAAATTAATAATTGCTATTCTATTTTTCGCTTAGTATTATCTCGGAGCTCGTAGAGGCGACCGTGTTGGAGAAGCAAGACGACGCCAGAGACGAATCCGTCGAGGCGGTATTCCTGTCTATTTTGCGGCAGAAAGATCTCGACATGAGAGATAAGAAGGCCGCTATAGTGGATTTCATAGCGGCGGGGATACACACAGTGAGAAAACCACGTTGTATACTTAATTATAATAGTTGGCTGGCACGGGTTTGTCAAATTTTATGGCTACTTGGTATTATAATTTATGACTGTAGACAAAAATTCAATATAGATTTTATACATTTAAGAGATAACTTATTTAGAAGATAATTTATTTCTCTCTGAAAAAGAATCAATCTCTTTTCTTAAAACGATTTTTAATTTTTGTCAAAACTTTTGCCTTTTTCATTGTCTTCAAGCCGTCTCTTTTTTTACTTTACATCATTCGGATTGTTAATCGCGATTACTACTACAGGGTTAAAGACACAGTCGTTGGACGTTTGCAGCTAGGCAACACGCTGGTGTTTCTTTTCAACCTGATCGGCCGTAATCCCGAAGTGCAGGAAGCTCTTTACAACGAGGCGCAGTCCCTGGCGCCTCCCGGTTGCGATCTCACGGTGGATGATCTCCGAACGGCGAAGTATTTACGCGCCTGCATCACAGAATCCTTTAGGTTTCTTTATATTAACTAATAATAATTTAATCGAATTGTTAAAAGAATTATTATAAGAAAATTTCTTTTCTCTCTTTTTAAACACGTTTATGTTGCGATAAGATTGATACGGCTGTGAAAATATTATATTATTCAAGTGTGATTTATGCACGTTCCAGAATTATGCCCACGACGCCTTGCATAGCTCGCATACTAGACGAGTCTATAGAACTGGGAGGATACCGCCTCGATCCCGGAGTAAGTTTCAACGTTATCTGTACGAATTCGGGAAAATATCTCCATACGATTGCATTTGTTTTCGTCGATTTCAGACAGTAGTGTTGTTGCATACGTGGATAGCAGGATTGAGCGACGACAATTTCAAAGACGCGTCCAAATGCCTGCCGGAGAGATGGTTGAAACCTATGGCACCTCACTCGCCCTTATTGGTAGCTCCTTTCGGTGCCGGTAGAAGAATATGTCCGGGAAAACGTTTCGTGGAGCTCGCGCTGCAGCTTATTCTGGCAAAGGTGTGGAAAAGTATATCGAAATATACAAAAGAGATGAATGGGAGCAAATTTTTTATATCTTGTTGATTAATTGGTTTTCATTCAGATCGTTCGGGAATTCGAGATAGTTGTCGAGGAAGAGCTTGGCTTGCAGTTTGAATTTATCCTGGCGCCGCAGAGTCCTGTATCCCTCGGATTCCGGGATCGTATGTCGAGGGCCGAGATGACCTGAACAAATTTATTCGCTTTTTTTTTTATCGGCGAACAATGAATATTAATATTTATCGAACAATGAATATTAATTGAATGAACAAACGGTTGGTTCGATTGTCATCGAGTGGAACTTTGCACGTACTTTGCTCCCTTCGCGTTCGGTTTCCGGGTCGGCGCTCTTCGTTTTTTTCATCGATTGATTTCCGAGTGTTAGATTTTATGTTTATATATTACTTATAAGATTCTTTTTAATTCGTTGAAAAGGAGCTCCGTTTGTCCATCGAGGGAGAGGAAAGGGAGGTGAGAGGAGTATTTGTCATTACTCTTATATACTTAATGTTATAATATTTATATTTAGTTGTAAGGAAAATGTGTATGTCCGGTAAACAATCGGGATCTTCTTACCTTTTAAGACATTGACGCATATTGCATGCT
>NW_027223338.1:0-7500 GCF_030449975.1 Polyergus mexicanus | reverse complement strand
GTTAGGTTAGGTTAGGTTAGGTTAGGTTAGGTTAGGTTAGGTTAGGTTAGGTTAGGTTAGGTTAGGTTAGGTTAGGTTAGGTTAGGTTAGGTTAGGTTAGGTTAGGTTAGGTTAGGTTAGGTTAGGTTAGGTTAGGTTAGGTTAGGTTAGGTTAGGTTAGGTTAGGTTAGGTTAGGTTAGGTTAGGTTAGGTTAGGTTAGGTTAGGTTAGGTTAGGTTAGGTTAGGTTAGGTTAGGTTAGGTTAGGTTAGGTTAGGTTAGGTTAGGTTAGGTTAGGTTAGGTTAGGTTAGGTTAGGTTAGGTTAGGTTAGGTTAGGTTAGGTTAGGTTAGGTTAGGTTAGGTTAGGTTAGGTTAGGTTAGGTTAGGTTAGGTTAGGTTAGGTTAGGTTAGGTTAGGTTAGGTTAGGTTAGGTTAGGTTAGGTTAGGTTAGGTTAGGTTAGGTTAGGTTAGGTTAGGTTAGGTTAGGTTAGGTTAGGTTAGGTTAGGTTAGGTTAGGTTAGGTTAGGTTAGGTTAGGTTAGGTTAGGTTAGGTTAGGTTAGGTTAGGTTAGGTTAGGTTAGGTTAGGTTAGGTTAGGTTAGGTTAGGTTAGGTTAGGTTAGGTTAGGTTAGGTTAGGTTAGGTTAGGTTAGGTTAGGTTAGGTTAGGTTAGGTTAGGTTAGGTTAGGTTAGGTTAGGTTAGGTTAGGTTAGGTTAGGTTAGGTTAGGTTAGGTTAGGTTAGGTTAGGTTAGGTTAGGTTAGGTTAGGTTAGGTTAGGTTAGGTTAGGTTAGGTTAGGTTAGGTTAGGTTAGGTTAGGTTAGGTTAGGTTAGGTTAGGTTAGGTTAGGTTAGGTTAGGTTAGGTTAGGTTAGGTTAGGTTAGGTTAGGTTAGGTTAGGTTAGGTTAGGTTAGGTTAGGTTAGGTTAGGTTAGGTTAGGTTAGGTTAGGTTAGGTTAGGTTAGGTTAGGTTAGGTTAGGTTAGGTTAGGTTAGGTTAGGTTAGGTTAGGTTAGGTTAGGTTAGGTTAGGTTAGGTTAGGTTAGGTTAGGTTAGGTTAGGTTAGGTTAGGTTAGGTTAGGTTAGGTTAGGTTAGGTTAGGTTAGGTTAGGTTAGGTTAGGTTAGGTTAGGTTAGGTTAGGTTAGGTTAGGTTAGGTTAGGTTAGGTTAGGTTAGGTTAGGTTAGGTTAGGTTAGGTTAGGTTAGGTTAGGTTAGGTTAGGTTAGGTTAGGTTAGGTTAGGTTAGGTTAGGTTAGGTTAGGTTAGGTTAGGTTAGGTTAGGTTAGGTTAGGTTAGGTTAGGTTAGGTTAGGTTAGGTTAGGTTAGGTTAGGTTAGGTTAGGTTAGGTTAGGTTAGGTTAGGTTAGGTTAGGTTAGGTTAGGTTAGGTTAGGTTAGGTTAGGTTAGGTTAGGTTAGGTTAGGTTAGGTTAGGTTAGGTTAGGTTAGGTTAGGTTAGGTTAGGTTAGGTTAGGTTAGGTTAGGTTAGGTTAGGTTAGGTTAGGTTAGGTTAGGTTAGGTTAGGTTAGGTTAGGTTAGGTTAGGTTAGGTTAGGTTAGGTTAGGTTAGGTTAGGTTAGGTTAGGTTAGGTTAGGTTAGGTTAGGTTAGGTTAGGTTAGGTTAGGTTAGGTTAGGTTAGGTTAGGTTAGGTTAGGTTAGGTTAGGTTAGGTTAGGTTAGGTTAGGTTAGGTTAGGTTAGGTTAGGTTAGGTTAGGTTAGGTTAGGTTAGGTTAGGTTAGGTTAGGTTAGGTTAGGTTAGGTTAGGTTAGGTTAGGTTAGGTTAGGTTAGGTTAGGTTAGGTTAGGTTAGGTTAGGTTAGGTTAGGTTAGGTTAGGTTAGGTTAGGTTAGGTTAGGTTAGGTTAGGTTAGGTTAGGTTAGGTTAGGTTAGGTTAGGTTAGGTTAGGTTAGGTTAGGTTAGGTTAGGTTAGGTTAGGTTAGGTTAGGTTAGGTTAGGTTAGGTTAGGTTAGGTTAGGTTAGGTTAGGTTAGGTTAGGTTAGGTTAGGTTAGGTTAGGTTAGGTTAGGTTAGGTTAGGTTAGGTTAGGTTAGGTTAGGTTAGGTTAGGTTAGGTTAGGTTAGGTTAGGTTAGGTTAGGTTAGGTTAGGTTAGGTTAGGTTAGGTTAGGTTAGGTTAGGTTAGGTTAGGTTAGGTTAGGTTAGGTTAGGTTAGGTTAGGTTAGGTTAGGTTAGGTTAGGTTAGGTTAGGTTAGGTTAGGTTAGGTTAGGTTAGGTTAGGTTAGGTTAGGTTAGGTTAGGTTAGGTTAGGTTAGGTTAGGTTAGGTTAGGTTAGGTTAGGTTAGGTTAGGTTAGGTTAGGTTAGGTTAGGTTAGGTTAGGTTAGGTTAGGTTAGGTTAGGTTAGGTTAGGTTAGGTTAGGTTAGGTTAGGTTAGGTTAGGTTAGGTTAGGTTAGGTTAGGTTAGGTTAGGTTAGGTTAGGTTAGGTTAGGTTAGGTTAGGTTAGGTTAGGTTAGGTTAGGTTAGGTTAGGTTAGGTTAGGTTAGGTTAGGTTAGGTTAGGTTAGGTTAGGTTAGGTTAGGTTAGGTTAGGTTAGGTTAGGTTAGGTTAGGTTAGGTTAGGTTAGGTTAGGTTAGGTTAGGTTAGGTTAGGTTAGGTTAGGTTAGGTTAGGTTAGGTTAGGTTAGGTTAGGTTAGGTTAGGTTAGGTTAGGTTAGGTTAGGTTAGGTTAGGTTAGGTTAGGTTAGGTTAGGTTAGGTTAGGTTAGGTTAGGTTAGGTTAGGTTAGGTTAGGTTAGGTTAGGTTAGGTTAGGTTAGGTTAGGTTAGGTTAGGTTAGGTTAGGTTAGGTTAGGTTAGGTTAGGTTAGGTTAGGTTAGGTTAGGTTAGGTTAGGTTAGGTTAGGTTAGGTTAGGTTAGGTTAGGTTAGGTTAGGTTAGGTTAGGTTAGGTTAGGTTAGGTTAGGTTAGGTTAGGTTAGGTTAGGTTAGGTTAGGTTAGGTTAGGTTAGGTTAGGTTAGGTTAGGTTAGGTTAGGTTAGGTTAGGTTAGGTTAGGTTAGGTTAGGTTAGGTTAGGTTAGGTTAGGTTAGGTTAGGTTAGGTTAGGTTAGGTTAGGTTAGGTTAGGTTAGGTTAGGTTAGGTTAGGTTAGGTTAGGTTAGGTTAGGTTAGGTTAGGTTAGGTTAGGTTAGGTTAGGTTAGGTTAGGTTAGGTTAGGTTAGGTTAGGTTAGGTTAGGTTAGGTTAGGTTAGGTTAGGTTAGGTTAGGTTAGGTTAGGTTAGGTTAGGTTAGGTTAGGTTAGGTTAGGTTAGGTTAGGTTAGGTTAGGTTAGGTTAGGTTAGGTTAGGTTAGGTTAGGTTAGGTTAGGTTAGGTTAGGTTAGGTTAGGTTAGGTTAGGTTAGGTTAGGTTAGGTTAGGTTAGGTTAGGTTAGGTTAGGTTAGGTTAGGTTAGGTTAGGTTAGGTTAGGTTAGGTTAGGTTAGGTTAGGTTAGGTTAGGTTAGGTTAGGTTAGGTTAGGTTAGGTTAGGTTAGGTTAGGTTAGGTTAGGTTAGGTTAGGTTAGGTTAGGTTAGGTTAGGTTAGGTTAGGTTAGGTTAGGTTAGGTTAGGTTAGGTTAGGTTAGGTTAGGTTAGGTTAGGTTAGGTTAGGTTAGGTTAGGTTAGGTTAGGTTAGGTTAGGTTAGGTTAGGTTAGGTTAGGTTAGGTTAGGTTAGGTTAGGTTAGGTTAGGTTAGGTTAGGTTAGGTTAGGTTAGGTTAGGTTAGGTTAGGTTAGGTTAGGTTAGGTTAGGTTAGGTTAGGTTAGGTTAGGTTAGGTTAGGTTAGGTTAGGTTAGGTTAGGTTAGGTTAGGTTAGGTTAGGTTAGGTTAGGTTAGGTTAGGTTAGGTTAGGTTAGGTTAGGTTAGGTTAGGTTAGGTTAGGTTAGGTTAGGTTAGGTTAGGTTAGGTTAGGTTAGGTTAGGTTAGGTTAGGTTAGGTTAGGTTAGGTTAGGTTAGGTTAGGTTAGGTTAGGTTAGGTTAGGTTAGGTTAGGTTAGGTTAGGTTAGGTTAGGTTAGGTTAGGTTAGGTTAGGTTAGGTTAGGTTAGGTTAGGTTAGGTTAGGTTAGGTTAGGTTAGGTTAGGTTAGGTTAGGTTAGGTTAGGTTAGGTTAGGTTAGGTTAGGTTAGGTTAGGTTAGGTTAGGTTAGGTTAGGTTAGGTTAGGTTAGGTTAGGTTAGGTTAGGTTAGGTTAGGTTAGGTTAGGTTAGGTTAGGTTAGGTTAGGTTAGGTTAGGTTAGGTTAGGTTAGGTTAGGTTAGGTTAGGTTAGGTTAGGTTAGGTTAGGTTAGGTTAGGTTAGGTTAGGTTAGGTTAGGTTAGGTTAGGTTAGGTTAGGTTAGGTTAGGTTAGGTTAGGTTAGGTTAGGTTAGGTTAGGTTAGGTTAGGTTAGGTTAGGTTAGGTTAGGTTAGGTTAGGTTAGGTTAGGTTAGGTTAGGTTAGGTTAGGTTAGGTTAGGTTAGGTTAGGTTAGGTTAGGTTAGGTTAGGTTAGGTTAGGTTAGGTTAGGTTAGGTTAGGTTAGGTTAGGTTAGGTTAGGTTAGGTTAGGTTAGGTTAGGTTAGGTTAGGTTAGGTTAGGTTAGGTTAGGTTAGGTTAGGTTAGGTTAGGTTAGGTTAGGTTAGGTTAGGTTAGGTTAGGTTAGGTTAGGTTAGGTTAGGTTAGGTTAGGTTAGGTTAGGTTAGGTTAGGTTAGGTTAGGTTAGGTTAGGTTAGGTTAGGTTAGGTTAGGTTAGGTTAGGTTAGGTTAGGTTAGGTTAGGTTAGGTTAGGTTAGGTTAGGTTAGGTTAGGTTAGGTTAGGTTAGGTTAGGTTAGGTTAGGTTAGGTTAGGTTAGGTTAGGTTAGGTTAGGTTAGGTTAGGTTAGGTTAGGTTAGGTTAGGTTAGGTTAGGTTAGGTTAGGTTAGGTTAGGTTAGGTTAGGTTAGGTTAGGTTAGGTTAGGTTAGGTTAGGTTAGGTTAGGTTAGGTTAGGTTAGGTTAGGTTAGGTTAGGTTAGGTTAGGTTAGGTTAGGTTAGGTTAGGTTAGGTTAGGTTAGGTTAGGTTAGGTTAGGTTAGGTTAGGTTAGGTTAGGTTAGGTTAGGTTAGGTTAGGTTAGGTTAGGTTAGGTTAGGTTAGGTTAGGTTAGGTTAGGTTAGGTTAGGTTAGGTTAGGTTAGGTTAGGTTAGGTTAGGTTAGGTTAGGTTAGGTTAGGTTAGGTTAGGTTAGGTTAGGTTAGGTTAGGTTAGGTTAGGTTAGGTTAGGTTAGGTTAGGTTAGGTTAGGTTAGGTTAGGTTAGGTTAGGTTAGGTTAGGTTAGGTTAGGTTAGGTTAGGTTAGGTTAGGTTAGGTTAGGTTAGGTTAGGTTAGGTTAGGTTAGGTTAGGTTAGGTTAGGTTAGGTTAGGTTAGGTTAGGTTAGGTTAGGTTAGGTTAGGTTAGGTTAGGTTAGGTTAGGTTAGGTTAGGTTAGGTTAGGTTAGGTTAGGTTAGGTTAGGTTAGGTTAGGTTAGGTTAGGTTAGGTTAGGTTAGGTTAGGTTAGGTTAGGTTAGGTTAGGTTAGGTTAGGTTAGGTTAGGTTAGGTTAGGTTAGGTTAGGTTAGGTTAGGTTAGGTTAGGTTAGGTTAGGTTAGGTTAGGTTAGGTTAGGTTAGGTTAGGTTAGGTTAGGTTAGGTTAGGTTAGGTTAGGTTAGGTTAGGTTAGGTTAGGTTAGGTTAGGTTAGGTTAGGTTAGGTTAGGTTAGGTTAGGTTAGGTTAGGTTAGGTTAGGTTAGGTTAGGTTAGGTTAGGTTAGGTTAGGTTAGGTTAGGTTAGGTTAGGTTAGGTTAGGTTAGGTTAGGTTAGGTTAGGTTAGGTTAGGTTAGGTTAGGTTAGGTTAGGTTAGGTTAGGTTAGGTTAGGTTAGGTTAGGTTAGGTTAGGTTAGGTTAGGTTAGGTTAGGTTAGGTTAGGTTAGGTTAGGTTAGGTTAGGTTAGGTTAGGTTAGGTTAGGTTAGGTTAGGTTAGGTTAGGTTAGGTTAGGTTAGGTTAGGTTAGGTTAGGTTAGGTTAGGTTAGGTTAGGTTAGGTTAGGTTAGGTTAGGTTAGGTTAGGTTAGGTTAGGTTAGGTTAGGTTAGGTTAGGTTAGGTTAGGTTAGGTTAGGTTAGGTTAGGTTAGGTTAGGTTAGGTTAGGTTAGGTTAGGTTAGGTTAGGTTAGGTTAGGTTAGGTTAGGTTAGGTTAGGTTAGGTTAGGTTAGGTTAGGTTAGGTTAGGTTAGGTTAGGTTAGGTTAGGTTAGGTTAGGTTAGGTTAGGTTAGGTTAGGTTAGGTTAGGTTAGGTTAGGTTAGGTTAGGTTAGGTTAGGTTAGGTTAGGTTAGGTTAGGTTAGGTTAGGTTAGGTTAGGTTAGGTTAGGTTAGGTTAGGTTAGGTTAGGTTAGGTTAGGTTAGGTTAGGTTAGGTTAGGTTAGGTTAGGTTAGGTTAGGTTAGGTTAGGTTAGGTTAGGTTAGGTTAGGTTAGGTTAGGTTAGGTTAGGTTAGGTTAGGTTAGGTTAGGTTAGGTTAGGTTAGGTTAGGTTAGGTTAGGTTAGGTTAGGTTAGGTTAGGTTAGGTTAGGTTAGGTTAGGTTAGGTTAGGTTAGGTTAGGTTAGGTTAGGTTAGGTTAGGTTAGGTTAGGTTAGGTTAGGTTAGGTTAGGTTAGGTTAGGTTAGGTTAGGTTAGGTTAGGTTAGGTTAGGTTAGGTTAGGTTAGGTTAGGTTAGGTTAGGTTAGGTTAGGTTAGGTTAGGTTAGGTTAGGTTAGGTTAGGTTAGGTTAGGTTAGGTTAGGTTAGGTTAGGTTAGGTTAGGTTAGGTTAGGTTAGGTTAGGTTAGGTTAGGTTAGGTTAGGTTAGGTTAGGTTAGGTTAGGTTAGGTTAGGTTAGGTTAGGTTAGGTTAGGTTAGGTTAGGTTAGGTTAGGTTAGGTTAGGTTAGGTTAGGTTAGGTTAGGTTAGGTTAGGTTAGGTTAGGTTAGGTTAGGTTAGGTTAGGTTAGGTTAGGTTAGGTTAGGTTAGGTTAGGTTAGGTTAGGTTAGGTTAGGTTAGGTTAGGTTAGGTTAGGTTAGGTTAGGTTAGGTTAGGTTAGGTTAGGTTAGGTTAGGTTAGGTTAGGTTAGGTTAGGTTAGGTTAGGTTAGGTTAGGTTAGGTTAGGTTAGGTTAGGTTAGGTTAGGTTAGGTTAGGTTAGGTTAGGTTAGGTTAGGTTAGGTTAGGTTAGGTTAGGTTAGGTTAGGTTAGGTTAGGTTAGGTTAGGTTAGGTTAGGTTAGGTTAGGTTAGGTTAGGTTAGGTTAGGTTAGGTTAGGTTAGGTTAGGTTAGGTTAGGTTAGGTTAGGTTAGGTTAGGTTAGGTTAGGTTAGGTTAGGTTAGGTTAGGTTAGGTTAGGTTAGGTTAGGTTAGGTTAGGTTAGGTTAGGTTAGGTTAGGTTAGGTTAGGTTAGGTTAGGTTAGGTTAGGTTGGTTAGGTTAGGTTAGGTTAGGTTAGGTTAGGTTAGGTTAGGTTAGGTTAGGTTAGGTTAGGTTAGGTTAGGTTAGGTTGGTAGGTTAGGTTAGGTTAGGTTAGGTTAGGTTAGGTTAGGTT
>NW_027223337.1:7120869-7123483 GCF_030449975.1 Polyergus mexicanus | reverse complement strand
AACCTAACCTAACCTAACCTAACCTAACCTAACCTAACCTAACCTAACCTAACCTAACCTAACCTAACCTAACCTAACCTAACCTAACCTAACCTAACCTAACCTAACCTAACCTAACCTAACCTAACCTAACCTAACCTAACCTAACCTAACCTAACCT
The DNA here is from genome assembly GCF_030449975.1 of Polyergus mexicanus. Taxonomy (NCBI): domain Eukaryota; kingdom Metazoa; phylum Arthropoda; class Insecta; order Hymenoptera; family Formicidae; genus Polyergus; species Polyergus mexicanus. The sequence goes on along the minus strand of NW_027223337.1, from coordinate 7,123,323 downwards.
AACCTAACCTAACCTAACCTAACCTAACCTAACCTAACCTAACCTAACCTAACCTAACCTAACCTAACCTAACCTAACCTAACCTAACCTAACCTAACCTAACCTAACCTAACCTAACCTAACCTAACCTAACCTAACCTAACCTAACCTAACCTAACCTAACCTAACCTAACCTAACCTAACCTAACCTAACCTAACCTAACCTAACCTAACCTAACCTAACCTAACCTAACCTAACCTAACCTAACCTAACCTAACCTAACCTAACCTAACCTAACCTAACCTAACCTAACCTAACCTAACCTAACCTAACCTAACCTAACCTAACCTAACCTAACCTAACCTAACCTAACCTAACCTAACCTAACCTAACCTAACCTAACCTAACCTAACCTAACCTAACCTAACCTAACCTAACCTAACCTAACCTAACCTAACCTAACCTAACCTAACCTAACCTAACCTAACCTAACCTAACCTAACCTAACCTAACCTAACCTAACCTAACCTAACCTAACCTAACCTAACCTAACCTAACCTAACCTAACCTAACCTAACCTAACCTAACCTAACCTAACCTAACCTAACCTAACCTAACCTAACCTAACCTAACCTAACCTAACCTAACCTAACCTAACCTAACCTAACCTAACCTAACCTAACCTAACCTAACCTAACCTAACCTAACCTAACCTAACCTAACCTAACCTAACCTAACCTAACCTAACCTAACCTAACCTAACCTAACCTAACCTAACCTAACCTAACCTAACCTAACCTAACCTAACCTAACCTAACCTAACCTAACCTAACCTAACCTAACCTAACCTAACCTAACCTAACCTAACCTAACCTAACCTAACCTAACCGAACCTAACCTAACCTAACCTAACCTAACCTAACCTAACCTAACCTAACCTAACCTAACCTAACCTAACCTAACCTAACCTAACCTAACCTAACCTAACCTAACCTAACCTAACCTAACCTAACCTAACCTAACCTAACCTAACCTAACCTAACCTAACCTAACCTAACCTAACCTAACCTAACCTAACCTAACCTAACCTAACCTAACCTAACCTAACCTAACCTAACCTAACCTAACCTAACCTAACCTAACCTAACCTAACCTAACCTAACCTAACCTAACCTAACCTAACCTAACCTAACCTAACCTAACCTAACCTAACCTAACCTAACCTAACCTAACCTAACCTAACCTAACCTAACCTAACCTAACCTAACCTAACCTAACCTAACCTAACCTAACCTAACCTAACCTAACCTAACCTAACCTAACCTAACCTAACCTAACCTAACCTAACCTAACCTAACCTAACCTAACCTAACCTAACCTAACCTAACCTAACCTAACCTAACCTAACCTAACCTAACCTAACCTAACCTAACCTAACCTAACCTAACCTAACCTAACCTAACCTAACCTAACCTAACCTAACCTAACCTAACCTAACCTAACCTAACCTAACCTAACCTAACCTAACCTAACCTAACCTAACCTAACCTAACCTAACCTAACCTAACCTAACCTAACCTAACCTAACCTAACCTAACCTAACCTAACCTAACCTAACCTAACCTAACCTAACCTAACCTAACCTAACCTAACCTAACCTAACCTAACCTAACCTAACCTAACCTAACCTAACCTAACCTAACCTAACCTAACCTAACCTAACCTAACCTAACCTAACCTAACCTAACCTAACCTAACCTAACCTAACCTAACCTAACCTAACCTAACCTAACCTAACCTAACCTAACCTAACCTAACCTAACCTAACCTAACCTAACCTAACCTAACCTAACCTAACCTAACCTAACCTAACCTAACCTAACCTAACCTAACCTAACCTAACCTAACCTAACCTAACCTAACCTAACCTAACCTAACCTAACCTAACCTAACCTAACCTAACCTAACCTAACCTAACCTAACCTAACCTAACCTAACCTAACCTAACCTAACCTAACCTAACCTAACCTAACCTAACCTAACCTAACCTAACCTAACCTAACCTAACCTAACCTAACCTAACCTAACCTAACCTAACCTAACCTAACCTAACCTAACCTAACCTAACCTAACCTAACCTAACCTAACCTAACCTAACCTAACCTAACCTAACCTAACCTAACCTAACCTAACCTAACCTAACCTAACCTAACCTAACCTAACCTAACCTAACCTAACCTAACCTAACCTAACCTAACCTAACCTAACCTAACCTAACCTAACCTAACCTAACCTAACCTAACCTAACCTAACCTAACCTAACCTAACCTAACCTAACCTAACCTAACCTAACCTAACCTAACCTAACCTAACCTAACCTAACCTAACCTAACCTAACCTAACCTAACCTAACCTAACCTAACCTAACCTAACCTAACCTAACCTAACCTAACCTAACCTAACCTAACCTAACC
>NW_027223337.1:7095869-7113369 GCF_030449975.1 Polyergus mexicanus | reverse complement strand
GAGCACGTGCTGATAATCTGGCACACTCGATAGAAAGTAAAATAATTTCGTTCATTGGGAGTCACGATGACACAAGCAGGGACCATCTGCCTTTGCTTACGTCACTACTAAATGCGCCGATTATTACAGGGTGGCAGAGGAAAGCAAGGTTTCCAATTATCTCGAATCGAGTCCGAGACATTTTTCGTTAGCATCGTCCTTTCAAAACGGAACTTGCGATAAATCTTTATCCATATGCCCGCTCCCGGAATATATGGATCACGATCGAAGATTCAATCTTTTTCTGATGCTATTTTCCTTCACTAATTTAATCTATTGACTTTTGGAAAATAACGGGGTCAATAAAACGTTATAAAATAATATCTACATAATTATTCATTATATTCAATGAATTAGAAAAAATATTTGCTGATTTGTGAAATCACATGATGTATCAAATACATTTTGATATTTGTACCATATGCTAATTAATAGCATATGTTAATAGTATATCTCCCCAATTTTTCTATGATATATAAAAATTCTTATTTTATATTGATATTCCATATTTATCTAGAAACTATATTAATTATTGCACTAATCATTATTTTCAAAATAGGTAATTGCCGTGATTTCTGAAAACTAAATTATTATAATTTTTATTTCTGCACTTATAAAATTACTTACAATAAATTCATTAATATCAAAGATACGTCAAATGAAATTTACACTATTTATTTCCGCTTTCTAACATTCTCTTTTAAAACATTTATATATAATATTATATATGTATTATATATTATACATGTAATGCTCTTTACAATAAATCTGTGACATTAAAAAAATTATACTTATACTCTATGTGATATGTATAATTGCCTAGAATGAAGCACGATGTATTTCTTATCATTCGATAATACTTGACACAAATGTGGGTTTATTTGTATAAGAATCGGAACGTCGATTAAATAGATCTGGATTACAAATGTATTTTCGTGCATTCAATTGACAATGCGACGTATTGTTTACTCCTGTAAGGATTTGACACGATTTATTAAAGAGTTCTCTCGATGAAAGTCACTTCTATGCGGCCGTAAGTAAAAGACGTCACGTGCGGAACGGAAATTTTTATCTTCTTTTTTAGACGTATGTAATCCTCGATCTAATCACATGGAGTTGATTCTCCGCAGCTGTATCAACTGGTGGAACAAAACCGTTCAAATTAAACTATCTGTGATGCCACAATCCACATACGCCTTCTAATGCTAATGTAGAAATTTATGTGCCTCCTTCTAATTTCCCTTAGAGATACGATAGAGAATATAAATAGGTCCGTGCGCGTACAGAAGCAGGCATTTAGCATTATTAGGATAGAACAGGATACAAGTTAATGCGTGGCATTGATAAATGAAATGTAACGTGTATATATATATATATATATATAAGACGTCATTCTGATCATTAATATTATGTAAATTTCTTTTATCAAATCTTTGTGATTCATTGAGATGTTTTTATAATCAATTATTTTAATATATTATATTAGAAGTTTATGGATTTTACTCATTCATAATTTTTACTAACCTTTTCCCCACCCATAAATAATGTAGTACAAAATATTCTTTGAATCATCATAATTACTTCAGATAAAATATAAAATCGAGGACTGCAATCCGTTCATCCCACTTTTTATTAATTTTGAATGGATCAAATATAATAAAATACAATTTTAATTATACTCAGTTGTTAAGATATTTAATGTTAAACATTACGAAAATAAAAAAAAGATATTCAAATTTTTACTAAAAAAAATTCACCGACATGGAACTCAAACGTAGAAAATTCATTGATATTATTATAATTGACAATCATCGGATATTATGCATGTGTCGTTATTCCAAAGTTGTGTATCGAGGACTCCGATAATACTGTAGAGTCGTTCCACCGGTGTCAGCCTGAGCAGTCTTTTCACCTGCGCGGCATATGGCGGCGGGATACGTAAGCCGAGGGATGTTCAGGGATGCTCACCGAGGGGTGGATAGGTTTTTGGCCGCCGGTGGGGCAGGCGAGTCGCGATGCTTCGATGCCGGTTAATTTGTTGTTCATCCACGTGACCCAGTGCTTTCGGGGGGCACTGCATTCGGTGCTTCTCTCTACTTCCGGTACTTGACCCTTCTAGAGGGGGTCACGCACCGTTGGTCCTCCCCTCTCTCTCTATACCGGTCTTTTTTCCACTTTTACATATCGCCGTAATTTCTCGTTTCAACCACAGCGACGCTTCGATTCACTGGAGCGTGTTAAACACCACCTAAATCTCCGGGGTGATTCACCCTCCACTAAAGCGAACCTGGGTGAATCTTCGAACGATCTAGAGGGCTGTTATTGCGGCAACGCTGTCGATGATTGCTTCAGTTCCCAGGTCTGAGCATCGCTTAATGCGTACCTCGATTGACGCGATTTTTAATAATGTAATCGGAAAACAATAATTCTAACATCGATATTATATTTTTATTACATTATTATTATTTCACATTAATATTATTATTTCACATTAATATTCATGTGATTAATATTAATTTTAATAAGATATATGTCAAGTGAATGATCATTAAATTTATATATATTATCTTAAAAGACAATATATTGTATATATATATATATATATATATATTGTATATAAAATGCTAAAAATATACTGAAAACAGCAAAATGGGAGATAAGAATATTTTCGTAATCTAATAGAAAATACCTCATTATATATACGCCACATCACAAAATTTCCATTAACTAAGGACAGAAAGCCAATTTTAATGTCACGTTGAAGTTTCGCTTAACCATATTTAAGAATCGACCAACGTGTAAGATAAATGAGCTACCAAGACAGTATCACCTGCTTCTCTTAGCTATTTTAATTTGTCACCACATTGTCAATGTGAAGGAAGATAAAAGAGTATGAGGTAACTTTCTCTGTTATTTTCTACAAGAAATACGTTGGCATTATGTCATTTCTCCAATGATTTCTATGAATCGTTATCACATATTGTTAAAAGATTATAACGATAATTTGATATGCAGAATTTCTATATTCATTCTATATTTTTATATTTGTAATTACGAACAATTTTGTTATAATATAATCCTTCTAGCATATGCTAGAACAAAAAAAGAAATGTGCTTATCTTTAACTTTAAATTTAGCAAAATTAAGAGATTAAAATAAGATTATTATATATTAAGGTAAACAAATTAATTTTCCTAAGTACTAAATGCACATCACACATCACAATAATGTCATAAAGCGTCAAAATGATGTGCATTTGATATCAAAATGACGTGCGCTTGTTACCTGGGTTAATTTGTTAATAATGCAATTATAATAGTATAAATAATTATACAGGATATTATATACATGTAGTATTTACTTATGTATATATATATATATATATATATATACATATAAAGCACATACATATGTAGTGACTTTTATAGATACCATTTATCCATGTCAGTCACTGTCATGTTGCCACTATTTATATCTCAATAGAGATTGGTTCGGACGTTTCTAAGTTCGATATAGAAACCTCCTCCTTTTATTCAACGCGGATCCAATTAATGTGCCACATGACGTTTCCGACGAACGGAAATCGGCGGCTGGTAGAGCGTAGAAAAATAATCCAAAAAGAGAAAAAGAGAAAAAGAAAAAGAGATGGAGAGACAGAGACAGAGAGAGAGAGAAAGAGGCACTCAGACATCGGCGGGCAGAAGGAGGGTCGAAGTTAATTGCTAATCACTAAATCCACCCCAGCAGAGCGGTGTCGATCGCCGATGTCTGTTGTTCCCTGCGATTTTTCGAATCCGAGAAGCTCCTGCCGAGAGTGACTCATATTTGAATAATGAAGAAATGATCTATAATGCGTGTAAGATTTTTTAAAAATAAAATATGTTTTTAAATGTATCAATTAATTTACTGTTCGGGGTTTTTTCTAAACGTTTTTCAAAAAGAGTTGCGTATAGAGACAAATTAATATAGTTTAGATCGCAAATAGCTTACGTAAAATGCACATGCGTGCCATGTGGCTAACGAAATTTCACGCTTTAAGGGGATGCAGTCGATTTTCCAGAGATTAATTAGAGAAAATGTGTATAAAATTTAATGCTTTCAGAACGATGCTTCGTCATCGGCTCTTATATAACGGTTTCCGAACTGTTTATTTATGATATCATATTTATTAAAAATCATGGAGAAATGATCAATAAAGATGTGTGAAGAAAAATAAGAAATAATAAGTAACAATATTGAAAGGTATTATTGCATAATAAAATTCTTATGCACAAATAAAGTAATAAATAATTATAATAATTTTTGTAATAGTATAATATATATATATATATATATATATATATATATATATATATATATTATAGCCAGAAAAAAGATGCATAAGGAAAAAAGATATATGTTAGGAAATGATCGACATACAAATCGTATTTCATGACTGACATAAAAAGAATGTGAGTATCTTCGTTGTTATGAGTTCCCATGCACGCGACCCACAGCAAATACCAAATAGTATTATAAAATATCGGAAAAAACACATGAGCGTTTATATGGGATTAGATATATGACTTTAAAACCAATATATATATACGGGACAGATGCTCCGTCATAAATTATAAATTTGATATCTTTCTCAAAGTTTTAATCGGTTATATTTTATAGTTTTCATTTTAAGATCAATATGTTATTAATAATAAATTTTTGCTTTTTCATATATACCAGATATTTGATTAAAAAACGGAATTTTTCAATTATTGAAAATTCGCGATAAATATTATAATTGTCAAGATAACGAGAGAGAGAGAGAGAGAGAGAGAGAAAGAGAGAGAGAAAGAGCTGAGAAAACGCAAAAAAAAAAGATTAAAAATAATTCCATATAATTAAATTCCATTATCAATGACCATGAAATATAGAATATAGACCTGTCACGATTGTTGAAGATAAAGAGGAATCGAACGGCGATCTCGTCCTGCCGGGAACTGGCGGGATTCTTTCCCCAACAAGTAGCTCTTCTTCCAATGTTTCGTCGATGTTTCTTATCCTCTTTTCTTTCCTCTGTCCAAAAAAAAAAAAAAAAAAACGCCTTGAATCACACACGGGCGAGGCATCGGCCGATGAGCCCTCGACAACTGTCCCCCGTAGCCAGCACGCGTCGCCACGTGGCTCAGGTAGAAAAAAAAAAGATAGAAAGAGGGAAGCTAAAAGCCATTCTCGGACGCGCCCGTGCGTAGACCCTACGTATGTGTATGTATATCAACGTCCTCGTCTCGTTCCCCGGAACGACGCAGCGCGATACCTTTGATGTCGACGCGCGCCGTTCCACGCGAATATGAATACGAATGCGATTTTACAAACTCATTTCGTGAGATTACCTGCAATGATCCGCTTGTAATGGATTGTATCTTTGGGAACGACACGGGCAAGCACTTCGTAACGTTATAATCAATCTATACATTTTATACTTCTCATATTTTTATTTATCTATTTTGATTACTTTTTATAAAATAGCACGATGCGTGAATATTGATAAAAATTAGTATAATTAAACAATCAATTTTTTTATTCGTGTAATGTTATTTTAAATACATTAATTTTTTAGCGTTGATTGTTTAGACTTACATAATTAGACTTACAATTTAGTACGAATATATATAGTTATTCCAAAATAAGAGATATTAAAATAACGAATCTGTAATTTGATAAGAATATTGAAATAACAAAATAATATCTAAATAAAAATTGAATAAAATGTTTTAGATTATGTTTTGATTCAATGTCATAATGTTTATCATTATTTTGCATAAATTCTGTTATAATTATTATGTTGTAACTATTATTAATAACGTGATTACGTACTTGACTAGCGTCAGTTTATGATTATAAATATTAAACCAAGTTGATAAGAAATTCGATTGGATTTGACATATGTACGTGTAAAAAATGTGTAACCGACTTTCTTCGAAGAAAACGTTTGCTTACTTCTCTTGTGTGGAATGATACAATCTGGCATTTTTTATTTATAAATATTCATATTCTCCGTTAACTTGTACGATTATCAAGATCTTATATCGGGCGAGGATAAAAACTGAACAGTTGGTTTTTTTTTCCGAGAAAGAAGTCACAGACTTTTTATTTTCGGTAACGCGATTTTTAAATTTAAGTTTTAAGTTAAAGAATACTGTCAAAGCAATTTAATTATCATAAGAGAATCGTCGAGATATAACTTAAATAGTTTGATAATTCTAATTATAATAACCAATAAACGGATTTATAATGTATATAACTATGATTACATTAACAATAAAGATCTGATACATTTTTTTCGTCCATTACAGACGCGCCGCTGTACGTGTTTGGATCCTTAGTTTTTTTAGATCTTTACTTTAATCCGACGCAGGAAATTACGTTCCACGTTTCAAAATCGCAAGACTTTAATCAGCACGTACGACAGGTACGATATTTAAAACAATAAAAGCGCCATAATCCTGTAATATCGGTGCGGCATACAGTAAGCATATGGTGTCCCTGCGAAGGCTCGGGCGCAACGTCTTCGATACAACGTTGTAACAGATGGTGCAGGGAGCGAATGGCTCGTGCTGCACTCCACCTTTTCCCTCCGCCTCTCTTTTATCCTCGCATCTTTCTCTCTCATTCTCTCTCTATTCTCTCTCACTCTTTTCATTCCATCTTCTCGTTTTTATCTGCTTTATTTTTGCACCGTGTCTAACCGTTAATATAGTTCGCGCGGTATATTATGGTGTGTAAGCAGCAAACGAAGAGAAGAAGGAAAGAGGGGGAAAGATAGAGCGGAGAAAAAGTAAAAATACAGGCAAACCGTCGATAGTATCACTTTACCGCGTGTGCCGGTTTGCGGTCGTGCGTGCAGCAAGATTCTACAAGAATATCGTTTCTTCCGTCTTTGCCCTTCTTGCCTCTCTTCCCTCTCCCCCTCAACCCCTTCTTTCGTGTGTCGTCACGTACTTTTTTATTCAATGCCCTTTCATCGTTTTCCAGTGATTAGCTTTCGGGGGGACCTAAGACCATCTGTTAGAGAATTTGCGGCTACGTATCGTACTCTGAGTATATTGATGGTATTTATTTCACTCTCTTTCTCTCTCTCTCTCTCTCTCTCTCTCTCTCTCTCTCTCTCTCTCTCTTTCTCTCTGTAATATTCCTATAATATTGCAAGAGATACATAATTAATAATTGTGCTAATGATGAATACCGCAAAATATTAGCAGCCAATTATTGCAAGAGAAAATATAGGAAATAAAAAATGATTACGTTATTTTATTTCGAAACAATATTTCTAAAACATATCTTAAGGATATCTTATAATTTATCATGCCAAAGATACATTATCGAGTGCAAATTCCGTTTTATCGCTTTCATTCTTATTTTTTCGATTAAACCTTTTGCACAATTCATCGGCAAAAATGTATCGAACTTCCTTTCGAAAAGGTACGCATATGTGATTGAGCAACAAGAAAACCCGCATCCTCTCTTCCGTGACGAGAGAACTTTCTTATATACATACCCTATACGTTCCAATTGCGCGAACAATATTGGCCGATAATAATCCTTCCTGTTCGTTACCTTTCTACGCCTTCCTATTGCATACAAGGCAATAATTATCATACATTGTTGCAATTCGATATATTACAATGTAAGACCACCTGTTGCGCCCGATGCGGTTTCTTGTCGATCGGTTGGTTCCTTCTGTTTCTTTCGCAGTATTGTATCAGTTCTCTTTCCTCTGTCAGGGCTCCGCTGTTCGGCATATAACCGGGTTCCTCTAATATCTCTTTTCATATCAACGTCTATCGAAATCATTGATTGTTGCTTAAGCATGCGCGACATATGCTTCATACTTCGATTATACAATAAAATTCGCTCAATTATCAGATGGATTAGTCGAGTTAATCTTGCCTTGATTTCGACAATAACATTCAGAATTCGACAAATTATGCAAAACACATCACGCAAAAAACAATTTGCATAAATGTTCCATCAACACAAAATATCTTTTCCTCAAGTCTTAGAAAACAGATTAAAAATTGTTTTCAAGATCTTAATTCTCTATACATGTGTAAAAATATTTAATATTTAATATTTTATTATTATATAAATAAAGACAATCCGCATTCGTAACTAATAAATGCCAATAAAAGTCACCGTAACATTTTCCTTATCATGGTATCGTAAAGAGAAGCAAGAGACGATCAAAATATTTCACACGGTCGGTTGAAAACTTAAGCATGATTATTGTGTTCCCATACAATAAATTAGCAACGGTTCTTAATGCGGGCGTTCCAAAGTTATTTTTTTTCTGTCTCGATATCGTTGCTAGGAACGATTCTCACGCTCGATCGATTATACGATTGTGATACATAAGACGGCGAATTAAAATGAAGGAAAGGACAAGGGGAAGGCGGCTAGAGACAAGAGGAAGTAGCTACACCTGCGAAACCTCATATGTAATTAAATAGATCGTTGTCGTTGGGTACTTTCCGACGTTGCATTGTACTCATTGTCAGTCATCGTTGCGAGTACCAGTGTATTCCGGTACTTATGCAAGTTGTCCAATGGGGCGAACGATGGCGCCGATAGTAGTCAGCGTCGTTTCCTGTTCTCAAACGTTCGCCGTTTTTCTTCCTCTCCTTTGTATCAATAATTTATTTCTTTCATGATCGTGTAGTGTGAAAATGGCCTTGAAGCCGAAGAATAACAGTTTTGTTACGTAAACAATGTAACATACTGATTACGGTTTCGAGATAAATCGAGCAAAAAAAATATAAAATTCTCTAAAAAATACATCTTCTAAAATAAATAATCTCTCTAAAATAAAATTCTGTAGTAATTTTCTTTTAAATATAAAAATTATGTGATGTTATGTGTGTTAAGATAATTTATGAAATACAAAATTATTATCATATTTCGTGTGTATAAAATAGACAAAATATGTAAGAGATTAAATTTGATCTAAAAATGTTAAATATAAAATATAATTGTAATACATTTTTTGTGCATTAATATAATTAGTAAGATATAAAGTTGCGTAAAGTTGCGTTGTTTCCAGCACGAGTTGGCACTTCTTTTGTACAAGGAGTAACCGTTCGAATATTAAGTAATAGATATAAGCTGGCAGCGCACACGTGTCATCTGAAAATAACATTGCACCGAAAATACGTTAAAGATAGTTCTCCTTCCCGCATCTTATGATGTTACAGGTGGTCTTATCTCCTTTGTTCTTTTGCGCGAGTAATGTCGTAGGAAACTAAACCGAGACTTTGGCGGGAAATTCTATTCGCGCACGTGCTTCGAAAAGAAGTCCTCATTCCTAGCCACTTAGAAATAAACACCTGCGACTTAGGCACTAACAGGGAATGCTCGTGGGAGCGCCTAGAAATTTCCGGTTTTAAGGATCATCGGCCCGCACAAAGATTCTTAACGAGCTTTTAACAACATATCGATCTTTTTCATCGATTGCATATCTAATTCTCGATCGTGGAACTATTAAATTAACCACTTTGTAGACACACAGTTGACTGGTAATTCAAAATATATTCAAAGTATATTGCATAAGAACGATTGATTTATATATGTGATCATTAATTTTATATTGCTGCATCATTATTAAATAATAATGCTCTATATAAAAGTGGCAGCACAGCTATAATGTAATTGCATATTTTGCAATTATAAGGATGATCCATCGCAAGGAGACATAGCATCGATCCTACATTCCGCTTCATCAAATATGAACCACATTCTCTCTAAAAGTTTTATTATACAATATATATATATATATATATATATATATATATATATATATATAATATTGTTGGTACTAAAAATATATAAAAAGCAGAATTAATAAATAACTTAATCGCAACAAAAATGCAATGGTAAAGATCGAGATAAAACTTCTAGAATGTGGTTCATATTTGCTGAAGCGGAATAAAGGATCGATGCTGTATCTCCTTGCGATGGATCATCCTTCGCACAACTGTAAAGATACGAGTTAGAAATCAAATGTCAACTTCCTGGTGGGCTTCATTTTGATAAAAATTGATGGGACGCAGCTGGCTGACTCTTCAATTATTACCAATCTATTTCTTGACATAACAACGCGCAATAAGAATCATTTATTATTCGGTGATGTTTCTTGTTGCTTTTACCCGTATCATTCGCGAATGAAATAAACATACGCAAGCAATGAACCATCATTTCTGTTTGCCGTATCCTGACAACATAAATTAAAAAATTATAAGAGAGACAAATTAAAATTTCAAGTCTCTAAAAATTGTGTTCAACAACAAAAAGAAAAATGATACACGAAGGAATATCTGAATATGCATATCTATTGAAAGATGAAAAAAAGTCATGATATTTTAAATATTTATATCTGTAATTATAGCAAAGAGAAAAAATAGGATTAAGTAACAATTATATGTAAATATAAATCTTATTGTATATAGTACATTACTAATTAAAATTAACGGAGTTTTAACTCTCTCTTTTTCTAATTCTCTAGCATTTTTATCAATTAATATACTTATTCTTACGATATTGTATAACATATTTCTATTCGTATAAATGATAATTCGATATAAAATCGATTTCCCGCTGCTTCGCTTTCATTTTCAATCAATCATTGTTGAATAAGTTAAGATTACAATAATTACAATAATTTCGATAACGCGATCTCGTGTTGCGTTACAATATAAAAATAACACCTACAAAACGATGAGGAAATCGAGAGCGCTCCATGTATCATGTTCCCCTCTAACTGGGATGACGTGATATCAACAGGTGCTCCCGAAATCGCTCTCTCGTGCGCAAGAGCAATATCGAGACTTCACTCGTGTCAATACAATTACTCACTCTGCTGCTCCATTTCGCTTGGAGGCGCGGACTGCATGCCAATAAAACTCATGACTACTCAGATTCGATACCTCGATCGACGAAATAACATTTCCGGGTCAGAGAAGAGATGTGCCGATAACATCTCCGATTATGTTCTCTTAATTCGGAACTGTCACCTGGGTGATATACTATAATGTAACCTGTAACCGATCGATTTAAAAACGGATTCTGTAGATATATTTCCAAGGGAGAAACGAAATAGCTCAAAGTTTCGTGGAAATCTTATACACTCACGATACAATTTTATCATTTTGACGTTAACTTTTGGATATATTATCGGTTCTACATATATATTTATGAATATATAGGAAGAGAAACCTTTTTATTTAAATTATAAAATAAACATGATAATGAGATTTTTTAAAAGACGCCTTTAAAAGATATTTCAAAGATATTCTAAAAAAATAATAATACAAGAAATCTCTCATATATCTTTGCTGAAATAAAACTAAAGTAACAGATATTACAAACGGTTTTCATATTTTTAAATGAGTTCTCTCCTCTTATATTTTTATTCTAATTTTAAGCTTATTTCCTCTCTTCTTTTTTTTTTTTTTTTTTTTTTTTTTTCAAAGTAGAATAAACGTAAAGCGCTTATTCTTGTCAAATATTATCCGTGCGTGCTTAGAAGTCATTACCTATCACTATGGCATAACTCAAATGTAATCAACGGCATAATATTTAACATCCGATCAAGCGTAGCGGTTCAATTATGCTCGACAATAATTAAGCAGAACAGAATTAGCGATAACCCGTTATCGAGTGCGTTTCACTCGTCGTTCCATCGATTCGTTACGCTCGCAATCGCCGTGCTCCGCGTGCACCGTACCGCGTCACGAAGGGGAAAATTATTATTAATCATCTTGGGTGGACACTTTCTCACCTGAATCGAAGGCACTGAATCGCGAGCAGTTACAGCTTGCACGTAATAACAGCTTTATGCAGACCCGGACTAACATAAGTAATGCTTATACGTTCGTTGATTCTCTGATTCCAGTTGCTCCAGGCGATCTTTCTGGCGGTTCTCTCTCTCCCCCGCGCCCCCTCTCCTTTTCGAACCCCTTTCGATTCAAATACTACTAGCGTTCGTCACACAAACAATCAGCCAGAGTAATGGCATTCGGTAATAATTGCGATGGCGAAGGGTAGTTACATCTCTGTCGCGTGCAATTCCCGCATTCAAGGACGGAGAAATTTAAGGAAATCCTAATTACGCTAATACCCTTAAATTACAAATTTTGCAAGATGTTGATCGCAAAGATGTGCGGATACTGTAATTTTGTTTGCAACGAGCGTTTTGTACTCGCATTGTGAACATTGCTTCCCATGTCGCGAATATTAAACTCGTTTGCGTTTTAGTTCATTGGACAATGAAGCAAATGCCTCTGAACTTTTTGCAGGTAATTATTTCACGGGAAAAAGACTTTATCACACCGGTCGCGTTTAATGCTATCTATAAACGCTACGAAAATATCAATTCTACAAAATAATTTTGTACTCTCTATTACTAATGAATGATCAAAATATATTAGTATCGTTCTCAAGAGTCGTGTAATTAAGATTCATATAACAGACACAGACGAAACATTTAATTGCTTTCCGGGAATCGGCGTTATAAAGGACTCGCGATCGAGTCGACGCTAAAGTATGTCCAAAAGTGACTCGAGAGCCAAATTGATCGCGATCGACCAACCGAAATATCTGATTCATGGCTTTGCGATTTCTTCTTCTTCGTCTCCTCTTTCTTCCCACTATTCGAGAAGACGCACTCGCAGCTGTAATGCCATTTACGGCTCCCCGTAGAAGCACGCGGTACGTTTTTTCCACGACTCGATAATGTCGTGTCCACTTTTGACGAACAACGCCGATTATTCGGCCTGTTTATGCTCCCCTCCTCTTACTTCTTTATGTTAACGATGTATAACCAAGTCGGCCTTTTTTTGCATTGTATCCGACCCTATATGTACCGTGAAGATTGCACCCGCTCGTGTAACGTCAGTTAAAAAAAGCTTCGACCATCAAGAATTATGGCTGTTGACTCTTTATAAAATCGTCTTGATTTTTTATATGGTACTCCTCAGATACACAATATAATATATATACCTAATAATGAATGGATGTCTTTATATCCTTATATACCGAGTTTGTTGACAATCAAAATATCTCTATAAGTTTAATTGTGTTAATTAACAATACGATAATTGATAATTAAAAATAAGGAAATAATAATAAAATAATTGTTAATTAACAATACAATACAATAACTTATCAGCAACACATTTTCAAAAATACATTAATTGACGTAGTACTTTTATACATATATTTTATTTAGTTAACGAAAATGTCCCGTCTTCCTCGTGGCAGTTTGCGATAAACAAAATTTGCGGGCACCACGGTAATTTACGAATGGATTACGATACCGTCTCGCGCGCGAGACAAATAAAACATGTTCGTAACGCATCCTCGCTACCGTTACGCATTCGAATTAAAGCACGACACGCACCGAAAATGTGGCACCGTTCGAAAAAAAGCGGTTAATCCGGAACGGCAATCGCGAGTAACTAATCCAACATCCGATATTCGGTTTTTGCGACAAGAGTGCACGGCCTTCAGCTTCCGCGCAAGAGAGAGAAGATGATTCTTAATTAGATGCGGTGCTTGCCAATGTAAGTCAAGGAGCAGTAGCGCGTTAAACTCGCGTGTGCCGGTTTAATTAATAAGGAGAAGGCTGGTAGCGCGCGAGCGAAAGACAGCTGCCGCTGTCTCGGAGAAGCATGAGTGCTGCCCACTTCGATTCGTCTTCTTTCATCTCGTCCCGTTTCTGATGACATCGAGAAACACGTACCGTACCAGCAACATCCTAAACTATATTTCCCATCCTCACATACCACTCTTGTTACTTTAGTGAAAAAGACTTACGGATCATAATATCATTGTTTCGACAATTAAAATCCCCTTTAGCCTTTGTAACACATAATTTATGATAGAAAATTTTTAGTAAAATTCTCTATTTATAATTTGTAATGATCTCTATAATACATGTATATAGAATATATTTGAAGAATCAAAATACACACAAAATACATATCAGAATATATATATTGTATATATATATATATAAGCAGAATATATAGACTATACACATGTATCGAAATTTATCAAAAATTTTAAATTTTAAATTAAATTTAAAATAAGATCTTTTTCTAACGATACTAATAAAAGAAATCTATATTCAACGACTTTCTCCGAGCATACATAATTATGCTCAGTAGTCTCTTATAAAAAGATATATTGAAAATATGGATTTCTTTTACTAACATAACGAGAAAAAATTTTTTTTTTAAATTGAATTTAAACCTTTATATTAAATTAAAATAAAAAGATTATTTCTAATGATATATCATATTCATATGTATGTGTGTGCGCGTGCGCGCGCGGATGTGTGTGCGTATATTGTCAATGTGAATCTGATGTTAGATATCAGACGAATATGCGGTCGGATATAAATGATTGGGGACGTTTCATCTCTACTAACGCGCGAATCTATCTCTATGAACTTCTCGATTCTCTTTTTTTTTTCATGTCAGTATTATTCTCCTTCACAAAACCATTATATAAGCGAGATAACTATCGTGCGCGCAATGGCACGCGTGACTGTTACCACGTGCACGCCACTTGTTGCACGCTCGGTTACGCACGCGCCACGCAGCAGCCGCTGCTTGAGTTTCTCTTTCAATACGTGCATGAATCAAATGTGTGCGCTCTTTTTTAAGCAATATATTTAGAGACGATATCAGGCGTACGCGCCAAAATTTGTACCATTTTTCTTCGCTGTATTTCATTTATGCTCTTCTCTGATACGCTTTCTTAATCGATTCAAATCTCTACTCTCAAGGATTTAAGATAAAATTAAGCAATATTTTCTTAGAATTTGAAAAGATCTCTATAATTTATGACCCGATAAAATGGTTGTTTTAAAACAATAAACTCATGTATGTTCGTATTGTTATCTATTCTATAGAATAGTTAAATAAATAAATATGTATATATATATATATATATATATATATATATATATACAATAGTTAAATAAATATATATGTATCACAAGAACAATTTGAATGCACTTTACAAGTATGGTAGATACGTACATGACATTAGAACTCTTACGTAACCCATTATCAGAGTTTAATAGCATTTCACAATATACATACCTTGAGATATGTCAGGAGTCTCGATATTATCGCGACCCATTGCGCAATTTTTCCTCGAGCTCGTCGAACAAAATCTTCATGGTTACCATGTGCGCGTGTGCGTATGCGTATCTCGCAGATGCTGTGACCGGTGACTTGCAGCCGATACGCCGGTCGTAGCGGCACATGCCGCTGCAAATGCCACTCGCTTTCAGTATGCACGCGATTCCATAGCTCCGAGCAGATTTTCTCCTCGACAATCGGGGGTCGCACTCCCCATTCTCTCGATCGAGTTTGCAATATTATTTGCACAAATTGTCAGGCGGCCGCGGTCCTGTTCAAAGCGTTCGAGACGCGGTTGTTCTCTCGCGTAGCTGCGGGCCCGTTTTCTCTTTTGGCCGTTGCAAAAAAAAAAGGAGGAAGGAAAAAAAATCGTTTTTCGGATCAAGCCATCCGCATCACGCCATGCAACGACCATGTCCGATTACCGCCCCCCGTAATAATATACGATGGCGGTGATCCGATAATTGTGATAATCTCATTATTCGAGATGCACCGCCTTTATTCTCGCGGCGCAACGATTTATCGCCTTCGCGCGCATCGATGCCACTCCACAATTAGGCTAATGTCGTTTACGTGCCTGGACTTGCGCGTGCCGTAAAACGCGTAATACGAGAAACATGTAAGAATGGTAAAATGCCGTTGTAAAGTGCCGATTATCGATTCGCGTCATGAAGAAAATCGAGAGTCGACGATAAGTACGTAATAATAATAACATCAGTGTCTGAAAAGCTCAAAGTATTTTTTCTTTTTGACATGGGGTACAAAGCATGCTAATTCGCGGAAAATTACTAATACGAGAAATGACTAATGTGCAACGTTGTGATATGCAGAATGACAAAAAATAAAATGCAAATAAATAGGAATTAATTTCGCCGAATGAAATAAATTGTAGAATCTATCTTTGAAATAATTGTATAATAAGTTATTTATAATCCAAAAAGAATAATGCTCGTGCATTATTTTATATAGAATACAAACTTTATGATAAAATATAATGAAAAATGGAAAAAAAATGTATATATTCATTTACGTCAAAATGTTTCAATAAAATCGCTCAAATATAATCTTCACGTATACATCGTAAATTAAAAATTAATGCAGTAATCGATGTTTATGATGCATCGCGAACGGTTACGAGGACGAAAAAGCCCCCTGCAGCGACCATTGTTAACTTTCTGTAAAACCCGATGTGTGATCCGACAGATCTCGAGAAAAAGTCGCGTTCAATTTTAATGAATGATTGTCAAATCGGACGGATTGCGCGCGCGCTCGAATCATGAAGATCAATATCCGGCCCCGAAGAGAGAGCCTTAAAAAGAGGAAGAGAGAGGATCTACGTTTCCCTGCGACAGCACGCGAATATTCCCCTTCGTCGGATGTATAACGAGTACCTCTTCGCCGCGACAGCTGCGCGCACACGTATCGCGCCGTGAAAGTGTCGAGTGTTTTTCGCGACACCATGCGAAAGAGGAGAAATCGGAATCATGCGACGGTGTATGCGTACACGCGAACCCGGTGCTCCTTGCTCGATATATGGATGGAATTCATTAACGTACATTTAAGACGCCAGGACGCGACGCGACACAACGGGCCATGTCGCGCGTGCGACTGCCGATTACGTAAAAGCGTAAGAATATCCGTAAAACATATTCGAAACCTGCTATACGTCATCCACATAGTGTGGCATAGAAAAACTGGAGAAATTTTTATCCATTAAAAAGGATAGATTTTTGAATAGATTTGTCCTTTAATATATTGCGAAAAAGAATTTCATCAATTTTTTTCGTTAAGGAAAAATTGATCTCATATCGAACAAAAAGACAGAAAATGAGCATTAAATGTACCAGGTTTAAGATACAATGTGGTATTTTAATTTATGTGACTTATCAAGGCAAATTAAATTTTGCTTGTTATTTTAAATAATATCTCTCGCACAGCTTGAACAATTTGAAATTAATTTTGTGTAATAATTTTTGCAAGTCTCGGAAAGAGAATAATTATAGATCAATCATTTTAGAAAAGAAAAATTACTTAAAAATCCTTATGTTTCAGGAAATACAGAGAAATATTGGAGATATATAAGATTAATTTAGCAAATCTTCTATACACTTTTGATTGCAATTTGTTTCCTCAGTTGTCATTCAGTTTTATTATAACAGCATCCGACTTTTACGTGTTAATTAGTAAGTACATATTCGCACATCGTCGCTCTTCGTAAACGAGGCATCGCCCTCGGGTCAACTATCCGGCTTCAGTACTCTGCGTTGATACCACTGCTT
>NW_027223337.1:7058547-7095769 GCF_030449975.1 Polyergus mexicanus | reverse complement strand
AAGCAGTGGTATCAACGCAGAGTACTCTGGACCGTGAGTTCGTTAAAGCCAGCCGGTTCGTTAGCTGCGATAATCGGCGACGGCTTTCGTTCGGTCTTTTCACATATTGCAGTGAAATTTTTGCATATTGACCGTTGCGGGAAAGAACGTGCGATCTCGTTGTCCGGCTTTACAGAACCAGCGAATTGGGCCCTTATAACATTTTCTTTATGGCCTACGTTCGCAGCCTGAACTTAACGAGCAATTACGGTAATGTCTTTATATCTGCGAGTTACATTTCCATGATAAGTGTACGGTAACCGATAAAGAAGTGTCCGATGCTGATGGCATTTTAATCTGTGTATATGTATATGATATATACACTACCTATATATTTATATTATAATGATGGAAATGTGTGCCCCATTATATTGTACTGTACTGAATTGTTCGTACAATGCTTTACACGCGATGGAAAATATATACACGTATAACGTAAAATATACAAATTTTTGCAGATGATTAGAATGTAAAAGAAGACGCTATACAAGTTTCTCGCCCATTGCGCGAGATATTCTTTGAGAATTAATAACGCGTTTACGTTACATTACTCAAACGTAAAATCAATGAAATGGTAATCGAGAACGCGCATCTATTTCTTAATTGTGAAATTAATCGCTCAATAAAGAAATAATTAATTTCACAAGTAATGAACAAGTTACAAATTCTGTTCTTACAGTTGCTCTGCCGTCGCCCGATGCCTTTTTGAGTCTTCATCTTCGTCCTCTGCTACTCCATCATGGCACTCATAAGACATTCACTCACAAAAAGGTAATTAATTATGATCGCGCACGCACTAATCATCAGAATAACAAAATCGTATTCGTACTTTGAGAAATAATACGACGATATATGGAGCGTTTTGTACTGCTATCTTCCTACTATCGTGCCGTGCAAATGGTAACAAAAAAAAAAAAAAAAAAATGATCACGCGTATATAAACAATATATATGCCTATACAAAGTATAGGTGGAACACTATATGATAAAAGAGAAAAAGGGAGAAGTTGTTCTGTTGCTATCAAAAATTTAACGTATTATAAAATAAATTTATGCGGGGTATTACAATATTTTATTCCGGGTATTTTTCTCAAATTAAATATTAAACGATTAATATATCACGGTTTTTTGTTACTTGAATTATTGAATACTGCGATTTGTGTATTATTACGTTTTCTTAATATAAAAATAAGTTACAAATTACATCTAAATCTACGAAAATTAAAACGTGTGGAAAGAATATTTAAGTCGGAAACTATTTAAATAACCGAAAGTAACGCTCATATATAAAAATCAAAATAAAACAAAAATTTATCGTTTCTATAACCTGTCACTTAGATTCTCTTACTTGAAATATGTATACATTGCGCGAAATATTTGCTTTGATAAATAGGCGTCGTCTTGATATACAATATTTACAAGTCGTCAATCATGGGATTAATTAAACACACCGACAAGCAATCTCTTGTTATTCATAGAGAATAATCGCGTTTAGCATCTTTTATCGTGTTCGTTATTTCTGCAAAGCTGCTTAGTATTAGATAAAATATTAATTTTTTACCGCAAAGAATCAAATTTGCAGTTTCAAATTTCACCAAGATTGCAATTTAGGGTGCAATTTAAAATCGCGGATCCCATCCGGTCCCAGACTCGGCGTCGTCCTCTCCGAAAGCGGAAGCCCCGAAGATGTAGGTCAGTCTACCGGCTCGCGAATGGTATAACGGAAGAAATTAACTCTGATAATCGTCGTTTTTCTGCTCTTCACCCACAGTCGTCATTTATCGGTTATTGCTGCTCGACGTCGCTGCTGTTGACGTTGCTACTGTTGCTGCTGGGTGATTTTTACTTTCTATCGAATTTTCGAAGCCATCAATTACATGTCGCTAACGGGGCTACATCGCATGTCTCGGAGATGCCGCGGCGCGTGCATCTCGTGAAAAATGCAACGGGATGCACTGACCGAGCATGCCGCGAATCTCGATCGCCTCTAGCGAGGGCTTGGCAACATTCAGCGCAACATGTATCTTATGTGTGCCATCGTCGGAATTCGAATTATATCTGTAACATACAAACCGCCTGGCACTCGTGTTTTTTAGGACTTTTTTCGTGCAGTAAATTTATATAAATGTTATAGGCTATAAAATTAATAATAATTGAACTATAGAATAAATAATAAAAATTAATTAAGAAATAAAATATTGTACATAGTGCAATATATAATTAAAGATATAAAGATATGTCACAAAAAACATGCATTTTTAATTCTACTAAAGTAAAAACTTTAATAAACCTGAAATCAACTAAGAAAAATGCCAAGACTAATTGACACAATATAATATCCAATGTTACAGATTTTTAATAACTGAGCTCTGAATTAAGATTTTAAAACAATCCACTTCAAACGACGAATATATTATATTGTATAACATTTCGTTCTACTTGTATTTCATAAATTTAAGTCACGATTTTGTACGTTTCGAAGAAAATACATGTATTGTATATATAAATCAAGAGAGAAAAATAGAGACGCATTTAAGGAGAGTTAAATAGTCTCGATACACAATTGCCTTTTTACAACATTCTGATGCAACGGAACCGAAATGAGTGCAAACTATATTTTAATATGCGTCATCGCACGTTTTCTCGTCGAGATGAAGACGCATATTTCGGCCCGTGACTGCGTTTGCATTTAGTCGTTACCGCTTTCGTTTCGGCCCGCCAGACGTTCGTCCCGTCAGGCATGTTTCGCCGTCCGGGAGCTGTGAACTGTGTCCGTATCTGTAAAATGCATGCATGATCGCAGAAGATAACCGCCGGCGACAGTGATGAATGAATGATAGAAGATCTCGTTGAGATTGTGCGTCGCGCCGCGTGCGCGATTTGCGGCGTTCGCCGTATCTCGACGATCGTTTTTTGACACATTCGCCCGAAAACTTTGGCCCCCATCAGTTTTTTTATTTCACTCAAGAAGATGAACGTAACGAGGAGAACGCGAGTAGAAAGAATATAATGACCGATCTGTCTTCGTAATCCATTTTTTGCGTCAATATTCCCGTCGGTTACATTGAACGCGGATTAAATAAACCAAACATATAAAACTCTCTTGGTGACGATGTATTTTTTGCTCGACATTGTGGATGTAATAAAGTTTCGGAAGTAATAAAGTAACAACGATATATCGTTTTTTAATTCGTTACGCGAGATATTTTTACCTGTTTCTTTTTTCACGAATTTTTTGTTCAATTTGAAATAAATTTTTTCTCGACACTAGTATTCTTAACACAATCATTATTATTTAATCCAAAATATTTAAAAAAAATAATAATATAAAAAGAAATAGAGAGAGAGAGAGAGATTTTATGCATAAACACAACATTGCAATGTAAACGTAAATATAAGAGTCCATTAAATACAATATCTTTCTCTCTTTCTTCAAGCCTTCCGAAATAAACTACGCGCACGACATGATAATTACAAGTGAGACTTAACGATAAATTATCTCGTCGTTTCGCGTTCAGCGGGACTTATTATGTCGACGCGGCTCTACGCTCCGAGAGGAAAATATATCAGGCTATCTCACAAAAAAGACTCAAAATGCAGGCTCAACAAATTGCACACGCGTACGCAATGTGTTACGCGAACGCGATCATTCCGTCTCGGTTTGGTATGTACATTGTGCTTAAGCCACGCACGTGGATGTGTGTGAATAAGCGAGCGCGGTGATGCAGTGATTGATGTTGCCGCGCATCAACCTTTCTTCTCGCGTCCACCTGTACGCTTTCCTCTTCTCTCGTTTCTTCTCTCTCTCTCTCTTTCTCTCTTTTCTTTACGCTCTTATTGTCTCTTTCTCGCGCTGCCACACACGAGTAGAAACTACCACCGGGAATGCAGCCGACTGCGCGCCAATGGCAGCTGCTGTTTTGGTAGCGATTTTTACAATGCAATTGCGAGAATAACTCGCACGATAATTGCCGATGCGCTTCTTTCTTTCATTGCCGCTCTTTCCTCGCTCAATCCTGCATTTGTCTCTTCCGGATTTACGTTTTATATCGACGACGTGTCCTGCGCGTCCTGGATGCCGTAGGATGCTCGTGTTTTTGTATGTATTCCAGAAAATTAAACGAATAAAACGAAGGTTTGAGAGAGGCGATTTTGACGATTGCAATTCTACGAAGTAGCTTTCGTTCTTTTTCTCGCGAATGTCAAGAAAGTGTTTAAATTCTTGTGCGTATATATAACAATTTTAACATACATATAATACAACACATTATGTAATATAACAAAATATACATTTAAGTAATTTAAGATAAGAATTGTTCAGATGTCTTTTAATTCATACGTAACGTCTATCGACTTTTTTTATAGTTTTTTTTTTTTTTTAACTACCTCTTCTGTCATGATCGTACACCTCTTCCGCTCGATGGAGACAAACGGCTGCGCCTTGACGGATTTAGAAAATAATCGTATGCAAATACATCCTGTTTCAAATTAAAGATGAGGCTATAATCTATACTTCCTGCCACTACTTGTCCCACATGAATGCTTCTTCGTATCAACTAATCCGATTCGGATTCTTGAACGAATGTTTTGTATGCCGTCTGAATGATGTTAACCGACATATTCAATTATTTTTGTAAGACAATTCTGATCCAATTGAATGATAAATCGTTATAAGCAGCATCTTTTGCATTAATGTATGTATACAAAGTCTCCGAATTATTAGAGTGTAGACTCGGAATGCGGAACATCAAATATGAAAACGGTTAACTCGAATTTGCAGCATGCGATATGCTCATAATTGTGCAACCTTCTCATATCTTTAATTTTCTTCTCGCTCACGAAAACTTCCGGTGAACTGAATAAGTCCCGATCGCTCCAATTATAATTAGCAATTTTTACTCTGTCACATAATTAACGAATCACCGTTTGATTTGCGAGCTTCACTTATCCCAACGAAATAAGAAGAGCCTCCGACACTCGCGTCGGTAACGAGCACTTAAAACTGTATCTTGCAGTTCGCACTTTTTATTATTCCTTACGAAATTGTTGGCAAGAAGTCCGCAAACACATTGACACTACGTGTTAATCATGAGAGTACATTATAATATCTTATACTCGGTTTTCAAAAATTTACTGGCGCTTTTTCTCATTACGTCTTTTATTAATCTACATAGTTGCCATACACGTAATGCGAACTAATTTCTTTTCTTACGCAATACACAGTTATACATTGTGTTAATCTTACGAAAAGATTGGTAGAAAGAAGAGAAAACAAAAGCAGAGAGAGAGAGAGAGAGAGAGAGAGAGAGAGAGAGAGAGAGAGAGAGAGAGAGAGAGAGAGATAATTCCCTCTCGGGATTAAATTCTCATGTAAAAGCGCGCTGATAATATTATTCTGTATAAAAGGTTGCATTTCACAAAATGAATATAGTTTTGTTGAATAGATTTAATAGATTTTTCGGCGGGGCAGAGAGAAACAGAATACATAAATAGCATGCATTAAAATTTAACTAATCAAAATATAAATTAACACTTGACTTTAAAAATTATGTTGTTGCGCACAACGGCATCGTTTGATTAAGAATAATGACGACATCAGACTAATTTGTGCACAATGATTCTGACACTCGGAGCTTCGCAAATTAAGTTATGTAATTTGGCCTGTGCTTTCATCTGCGAGAAAATGAGTCAATCAAATTTACAATATCTTCTGTTGCATTTATTCTGTTTCTTTTTTCTCCCCTCTCCCTTCCCCTATTATGCTGTAAATAATATATTATCTTCTTTTATTAAACATAACACACACACACACCCACACACATATATCTTTTCGTTAATTTATATTTGCAAATTGTATTTTTATATATGTTTAGTTAAAATTAACTGATAAAATGAATGAGCAATTTAAATAATGAATAAAATAAATCAATTTTTTTTCATAGATATATAAAGATACAAATTGTTTTACTTATTGTGCATATACGTGTATTATATTGATTACGATTCACTAAATTATATTACCGATTCGCATGCAGACAGTCATAAAGCAAAATTCGCTTTTATGATCACGCCAATATATTGTATATCTGTCTTAACATTTTATTAACTCGCTAATTGACCAGATTTGTAATTGTCGCGTCGCATTTAGGAGAAATGCCATTACGTATATTTTTACGGCTGCAATTACACAGAAGTGAAGAAATTAATAAATTGTAATAATAAAAATTGGTCACTTGCCGTGGCAAATGCCGCATGATTGGATTAATCATTACATCGTGTAATTCT
Source organism: Polyergus mexicanus (assembly GCF_030449975.1). Taxonomy (NCBI): domain Eukaryota; kingdom Metazoa; phylum Arthropoda; class Insecta; order Hymenoptera; family Formicidae; genus Polyergus; species Polyergus mexicanus. Next base: position 7,089,446 of record NW_027223337.1, on the reverse strand, counting down.
TATGATCACTTTACACTTCATTTAAAATACATCTATATCTCACTTGCTATGTACATATTAATGCAGAATTATTATGCATATTAAGATGCAGACTACAGCTTTTCTCTTATACATCCACAAAAAGAGTAATAGCAATAAGTACATTATTATACATTATTTAATTATGCAATTAGTGATCTACAATTATTATGTACTCGTATCATTCACAAAGCTGCAATTTATTTCGAATTAAAAAAGTGTTTTTTTTATAATATCTTGTGTCTTGTCGACAATAAATGCTTTATAATTTATATATTTTATATTTTGCACATTTTACTTTTACTACGCGTTTTGATAAGAGAGAGAGAGAGAGGGGAGGGGGGGGGGGGGCTCGAAAGGTTAAAAAGTTATGTCTAATACGCAAAATCCATGCTTCAAATTACTAGGTTGCATGTCATATGGTTAAATTTATTGGTTTTTCAAAATTCATTGTAAAGATTAATTGAGCATAAAATTTAACCGCTACTTCGAATAAATTGTAAAGTCTCGCGCAGAATGGTTCGGCTTAGGGATAGGGCCCATAGGCCATCTGAAGACTACACGTGTTGTTTTAAAATCGGCGGATGTAGCGATCCGATTAGAGAAAGCAATCGCATATTCAATATATCCAACATAATGACATAATGACATCATGAACCAGTATTTTATCCATCTTATGTATCGCAAGTATTATTAATTATATCCGAAATAATCAAACAACTTTTTTTGAAAAAATGTAATAAGAAAAAGAATTAAACACGCCAATTATGTTATTGTTGATTAACTTCATTATTAATAAATTAATCTACAGTACCGAATAAAATGTAGTTTTAAATTAATTAATTCAAAAATTAATCAGATCTATTGAAATAAAAATGATTGATATACATATAATGGATATTAAGTGACTATATTAATTAAAATGAAAAATGTAAAAATACACGGTGCAGATTGGAAAACTTCAGCAAGAAACGGTTTTGAAAAACAGGTACGTCGGATTTAGTATCATGGAATGTCGTACTAAATTGATCCCTATTTTGTTTCTTATATTACCATTTTAGTATCACATCATATCGTTGATCAGCAACAAAAAAAGAAACCGTTTCTTAAGTTGCATTACAATGAACTTGATATTCAATCATGCATGAAACATTTTGCTTCTGTTCTTTCTTCCTTTCTCTCTCTCTCTTCGTGTAATTTTGTAGTTTCGCGTCGTTCATGCCTTTATCGCAAAAAGCGTAGAAAGTTCAATCAGTCATGAAATATTTATAAGATTTAATTAATTGGCCAATATATGATTTTATGGATTCTGTATGAGAAAGCCGTCTAAAGATTTACGGCAAATATTTCTCTTATATTGTAATTTATAATGTATCTTTTACTGGTTTTTTTGCAATCAAATACACACACGCACATGCATACATACATACATACATATATGTATAACATGATATCTTCCTATTATCTATTTTAATTATTATATTCTTTGAAATAAGAAAAATCCTAATTTTTGCAATATCAATAAGTATCAATAAATTAAAAAGCATTTGTTATTATGTTAGATAAAATAATGCGAGAACCCTTATATGTGTACTACCACCAGAAGTGTCGCGTGAAATCAATGGGTTACGCGAAAGTTACTGTGTAATTAATCTCATAATTCAATTCGACCAACAGGTTTCTTGGAAATTTTCGCCAATGTCGCGACAGCTGACATCGTATCGATAACAATTTATCGATGAAATTTCTGAATTTTGCTCACAGTATTTATCAATTCATCAGATATTTTCAAAGAGCAGAAAGTAATTATTGATATCATTATTAAGATGACGACGAGAAATTTGCAAACCGATGAATTATTCTAATTACATGTCTTATTCTTTATATACAATATATACATAATTACTTTTCCCACATCCAAAAAGGTAAATATCTAAACTAAGTATTATAACTGTCATAGAACAATTTCTTCCCAAATGCTAGTATATTTAATGTCGAAAATTATAAATGTGACAAACAATTGATTAATTTTCTCGATTAAGTTTTAAAGGAAAAAAATCTATGCTTGGAAGATGAAAATGTCATATGATTAGATCGCCGCGTATTATAAGAATATGATTATGTGTCCTTTGCGAAGCTATCTGTCTATCGTTGCGATCGGCAGACCGAAAATGATCGATAAACGCAGTACCACATTCTCATTTATTCTTGTTGCAATGATTTATAAAACGTCACGGGGGCTTTACGAGCCGGACAATTATTTATATACGTACTTGTATAACGGTACCAGGTTCCGTATCTCAAATCAATTCTCTTCCTTGTGCGGCATGGCGAGCGAAAAGTAGGATTCGCGCGTACTTAACGCTGCGCGTTTGTTTGCTCCCCTTGATTTATCAGTATCGCGATCGATTAATTACGCGCGCCGGCGGCCCGAGATATCCGCCGTTTAAAAGTACTCTCGTATAGCGAATTACTTCCACAATACGTTCATATTGTACATTACTCTCCGAGTCATGCATCGTTGTGCGACGTTTGCTTAATGCACCGTGCGGCAAATATATTTATAATGTTTATAAAAGAATTAATCAACTCTCATTTCAAACAGATCAGGCTCCATCATAAAAAAGAGACCATTTCTCTTCGAAGAAAGTATGTAATTAGTACTACACTTATATAGCACATTTATTTTTTAGACATTTAAAAAAAAACATGCAGTTTTCATACTTTTTTTAATTATAAAAATTATAATACTGTGAATCAGACAAAATTACTTTTACATCTTGAAGTAACGTACGAGATAGAGAGCTATCATGTAGATGTAGGCGAACAAATAATAGACAAATAATATTTTTAGAAATATTTCTTCCTTTTTATGTGACATCAATTCGATGTGAATAGAATCCTGATTTTTTGTCTATTCGTGGGCGAGATATCGAGGTATCCGCGGGCATTCGTTTTCGTGCGCGAAAACCACCGTTGCGAAGAAAGTAAAGTAAAAAGCCAAGGGAACAAAGTGGGGCCCCCGGGTTTTTTTTTTTTTTTTTAGAGATAGCGAACCGGCAAATTGCCGCCGAGTAACCGGCCGTGAAAACGGACGAATCGACTTTCGGCGCGTGCCAGGCCCAGAGCAGCTACGTCGGCGATGCAATATTCGATTGTGCGGGTATCGCGTTGGCAGAAAGGAATCGATATCTTTCACAGCCAGCGATCGATGCAGCCATAGAAGGCAGAAAGTGCAGCACGGAAGGAAGAGAAAGAATAAAAAAACGAGAGAGACATCGTACGGGAAGGGAGGAAGGGGGGAAGGGGTTCTTGTTGATTGAGTTACGGGCAGCCTGTGTATATTAATTACACGCTCGAGGCATATCGCGTCAGGTTGGTAATGATGTCGTCGACACCGGATTAGTTACACGTCCCTTTTATGTGCCTGACCCATTCATCGGCAGCGATGTAATCATCGATATTGACATGCTGTATATATACGTAGATGCGACATCTTAGATCTCCGGATATTTTATCAAAAGATACTTCTCGTGTAAGGAATGGATTCATTTTTACAAAATAATATAGAAATAAATTTTTTTTTCGTTTGTATATACAATTGTCTTATAAAAAGCATATAAAAATTTTACAATTGTTTGTAAAATTTAAAGATATGTGTAGTATACTAATCTCTCTCTTATCCCTTTATGATCTCTTTCTTTTGATGACATTTACATATAAATTTATGGATAACATATAATTAATGTGTTCGAATAAACATATGTATAAAGAAACAAAAATCGTGCTTCGAATTTTTCGGTACAAATACTTATTTAAAAAATTATAACATATGCACAAAATATGCTCGTGTCAATTTATATACGATAATGTTCACGGTGCATGTTGACGCACATCTTGTCATTGCGAGTAATCGTCGTTCAAATCTCTCTGTGTGCAAATTCGATCATCGGGGATATCGTGTTCATCGTCGATGAGCCGATGAGAATCGAAAGTACTTTCTATTAAGGCTCGAAAATTGGGTGATTAATTGAGTAAAAGGGCAAAAAGAAAGAGGATAGGAGGCGAGCGAGATTCGATCGCGTCGAGCCCGAAGAGCGAATTTCAACAGCAGTTGCGTGATTTATGTACCGAAAACTTCTACGCGAATAAAGATCGAAAGATGTTAGACTTCAGGCACCGGATATCGACCGCGAAGAGTGCAAAGCAGAAAAAAAGATGAAGAGAGGGAAGATGAAGTCAAGGCTCTTTCATACCATCCGGTTTGCGACGAGATTTTCGATCCACATGTTTGTCCACAGATGATGCCTGCACATCGGATGTGCAAAAAATCATCTTTGGAGAACAATTCGAGAGATCAGCGCATTCATGAACATCAGACAGTCATAAATTAAAAGGGTCATCGTATTAAAGTGACATTAATATGTAACTTATATAATATTATATTAATTTTTATCTCCTAATTTTTTTCTTTTGTTACTTTATATGCTGAAAAGATCACGTTTTTCTCAGAAGATTTTTTCCAAGATCTTTCTTATTCCTTTTTATGATAATTTTTTCATGTCAATCGGTCAAAAAAGTCATTTTTTAATACTAATAATTAATATTATTTCAAGCAAGACATAGCATTAATTAATCCATATTTTGTGGAAAAAAAATTATTTTATCTTTAATTATATCACACATTAGCTATGCACATAAGGATTAATTGTATGATCAGCCAATTATGGGGCTAGATTGGATACGATTAGATATTTTAATCCGCAATTAAACACACAAGACTTGTAACATCGGTTAAGCATGTGTGCCGATTTCGTAGTCACGCTGCTTCTTTTCCCATATCCCTCTCTTAAATTATTCCTAATACCAGCCTGTCCTTTTGCATCAGATAACCGCCGTTGCTTTCGCCTCTTTTCTGTATGCTTTTTTTAAATAGCCAATTTACAATCTCGAACGTCGTTCACGGATGTCGCCACGCCGTTCTTCTTGCGATGATGAATGGATCTCGTAAAAAGCGAATCTTTTCATCTGCTTGATTTTGAAATTTATAGATATATCTATGCGTTAATAATATGCCGACTGAATGTGTGCATATCTACATATGCATCGACAAATCTCGAAAATAATTTGAATTAAATTAAAACAAGAATTTTAATTGTTGCTAATTATAATTTTTTTTTTTTTTTTTTTTTTTTTTTTTATTATGCGTGATCGATACTACTTCAGTTTTACATTTATAGATTTTTATATCATAGTATACAAACAACTGTTCAGGAACGATTAAAGCTGTTCGACTGATTAATATATGATACCCGCCACCAAAAAATTATATGTTAATTTTCTTTTGATTAACTCTCTTAATGCTCGCACGCATATGAGTCTGTTAACAAAAAGACAGAAAGAGAAGATGAAGTCAGCGTTCTTCTCTTTTTCGTATTTTATAGATAATAATTTTCCTGTTCGCGCGCAATTAAATATCGCTGGTTCGCTTGTTCGCTTTATCCGATGATGAATCGTGATGATGACAGGTCAAAAACTTTGATTGTCACTAAATTTAATGATGATAATATGTATATAGACTCGCTATCGATATATCGGTTTGATTTTGCACAGAAATTATATTATATATGTAAATACATATATGTAATATTTAATAATATTATTGATAGCACACTACTTTTTAATTGCAAATGTACAAATGTTAATATATATATATATATATATATATATATATATATATATATATATATGTATATATATTGTATATATAAATCTTAGGCTTTATGCAATTTTTTTCAATTGAAAAATAAACGAATGTCTCACGATATTGCGATAAATCATTTTCTTTAATTTGCTTGATCTTTTTCGCTTGAAAATTTTTTTCGGAACCTTTTAAACAAACTTGAAGCGTACTGAACAAATGAATAAAAGTCTCGAGAGACGTTCTGTGTAACAAAAGCTGGTAATATATCGGCGGCGATGGCAGAATATCCCTTTGTACACCTTCGTTTCACGATACGCACCTGTCCCGTCATGAAGCCAATCACGGTGCCCTAACGAACGCGGTCGGAGAAAGCCCTTTTGTGTATCTGCACAGGTTCGTCCTTTCCCAGCCACCGCCGGCCGGTCGATCGCCCTTTTTTTAATTGCACCTCGCCGGCTCGCGCCGGTAAATTACGCGCAGATTCGTACAGATCGAAACTTAAGCGGCTATTGCGCGCCTTCTAATTAGTACGATTGCACCGTTTATTGCCCTCTCGGCGCGCTGTAATTGATATTTGGTCGAAATACACTGTGGTAATACTTGGATGTCACGATTGGTTCTGTTAAATTGCATTGCATTGAAATATTCTATATATAGGTTAATCAATTTAAGATTTATACAAATAGAAATTACAAACATGGACGGAAAAATATATACATGTAAAAAATTTTAAGAGAATATTTAATTATAAAATATATAATAATAATTTATCAATCGAATTTTTCCATTAAATTAATCAATATTTGTGACATTGGAAAACATTTGAAGGAATTTATCGTTTTTTTTTTATTTATGTGTATGTAACAATTTATTGCTTATAGTTTATATGCGTGAAATATTAAAAGTTTTATAAATACTGCTAATTATAATCACAAAAAATTTCTGCTGCAATTGATGGATTGATTGATTGATTCTGCTGATAGTACTTGTTTCTCGGTGCAATAATTGTTTTTGCTATAAAATTCGGAAATGGAAACGATAATCAATTTTTATACATCAATTTTACGTTCGAATAGTCGTTTTATGAACCCATTTATGAAGTATGAAGAATTTAAGTGGCCGTAGTAAGTTTGCTCATAATCGAAACGATCATTTTTTGTGCGACAGGCTGAATCAGCGAAACAAAGACAGTCAATTTGCGGTGCAATCAATTGTGTTTTTATGGATAAATTATGGAACAACTTACTAATTGTTTCTATAAACGTTCCATAATTTGCTAATTAACTATTATACCACACAATTATTATTTAATCAAAAATTATTTCCCCCTCTTACTATTAGTTTTTGTATAAATCGTAAGTTATATAAGCGATAGATGTATATTAATTAAATTTGCTATTTGACTATTATGCCACAATTATTGTTTAATGAAAAATATTTTCTCTCTCTCTCTTATTATTATCTTTTTTTGTAAATTGCAAGTTATATAATAGTGCAAGTTATATATATAATAACACCATATATAAAAAAATGACATAGATGTATTATATTCTAATTAAAATATAGAAGAAAAAAATTTTTTTAAATTACAAAAATAAATAATAATTTTTAGTAAAATTGAATTGTACGCGGGTATGTGTGTGTGTGTGTATGTGTGTATAGCTTGATTGAACCCGTATGCGTTGCGAAAATATAAGCATCTTGAAGTTTTGTCGTGTTCTACCGAGTGGTCACCTGCCGCACAGGTGCCCCCTACTTCTTCGCTATCTCGTAACTCAACCTGGTATCCCACTATGAAAGTGGCAATTTCTCGGATGAACCTTCAGGGTGATCCCAACCGGCAGTCATTTCCAGGTGTAAAAGAAGGTTTCAACACAATCGGTTTCGTTTTGTTTCGGTCTCGTTTAAAAGCGTTATCAAAATCGAGATATATCACTGCGCTGACGTTGGAATTTCAATCAAAGCACCGCGATCATATCATCCATTCAAGGGAATGTCTTTTTCTATCTATAAATTCCTTCGCCCCCGGAGAAATCAAGGAATACATAATTGATATCATTTCTAGAAAAAAACCAGGAAATGATTGGGTAAACATTGATCATAATTTTTTTAGAATAGAGCTTTTTTTAAATAAGTAGTGATTCTCTCAGTTTTAAGTGATATAATTTTGCATAATCCAAACAGAGAAAAAATGTTATACTATTATTATAATTAATCACAGAAATTTAAGTCATTTATTCGAGAGCTGCACCAAAAATATATTTCGGGGTTTCGTTCGGCCTATTAACTTCACACATGACGTTACGTGATATTCTCAACGATACTTGTCTTACTCCCGGCGATGTTATCATCTGGCACATCGGGGCCTTACGGTGCGTTCGAGCGCACGTGTGTAAGCAGGAAGAGAAAAAGAAGCAGAATGAACAGCCGTCCGCCAGAACGCGCCGCTGGATTAACTGACCAATTTTTTTTTTTTTTTTTCTTTTCTTTTCTCTCTCCGATGGGATTATTATAAATGATGTCATTTGAACATCAAATAACGTTATTTTGACGTTAAATGACATGCATTTGCTGTATAGGATACAACCGTCCGATATTTTTTATTCGTATCAAACGGGTCTATCATTGAAGAAATTCGCGAATATATAACAATATCTTTAAAATTTTAAATATAATACAGTCAAAGAGATACACATAATTAAATTTATTAACTTTTCTCTCTCTCTCTCTCTCTCTCTCTCTCTCTCTATCAAGAAATATAATAAATTTAAAAAGAATAATTCTTAAAATTGAAAAGATAATTTTATTTCTCTGTTATGTTTTAATCTCAAGTAATTAATATTGATTATTATTTTATATATGTAAAATATAAAATCTGATATATTTATTTTAGTACATAAAAGAGGTAATATAAAAAATTGTAAAGACCACAGAAAGTTAAACTTATAATAAATTATTTCTCTGAATAATACAAATCATTTCTTGCAATCAAATTTCTCTCACTCTAAAGAAGATTTGTAAACATTTTTAATTTTTTCGAAGAAATTGTACATATATTTCTTTTCTTATTATACCTTAACGAAGTGATACGAACGTATTTCGTATTTCGAAATACGAAGGTGTCAATATTGTAAACATTTGTGTCTTACATTGAATAATAAATTGTAGATATTTATATACATTTATTATGCAAATGTAACTCGATGCTCGCTCCAATCGGAACACGATCAGATCTCGTACATAAGTTACTCATGCAAATGTAGTACGCAATCGTGGATGTAATATTTTTATCTTTCATCCGTTGGAAGAACCTGTAGGTACAACATATAAGGAAATTCAATAATTAGAAAAAATAAGATAATCAAAAACTCCAAAATGAGCAAAGTTCAAAATTTGTAATATGTGCTTTGATGTGACGCATTTGATTTTAGCCGCAAGCAAGCAAAAAATACGTGAATACGTCTCGCAAAACTCTTTTATAAAATTATAGCAAAGAAAAGTATGAAGGATACGAATACAAAACGTGCAGATTAAAGTTACAGATAAACGTGGAAGGAAGAATATTTCGTTACGCAGAGGCGTTTGCTTGTGAAAAAGTATTTACATAATTGATAATTAAGTGGCGAGGCCTGTATGCATATTGACCTTTAGCATTTGCAACACCTTGTTCACGCATCTCGTGAAAGCAGAGGATGCCCGATATCGTTAAGTTACCGTACAACGTTTCTTGCGAACACGCGTCACCTTGTAGCCACACGTAGTAGCATTTATAAATGTTCGACCTGGTTGCAAGTTTAATTTATACGATACACATAAAGAAAGTTGAAAAACAATCTTTAAGGCCGGTAAATTATAGGACGCGATATTTTGTTGCACACATCTGCATTAATAATCTTGTTTTGGTCATCCGGATTTGTTGAATTGTCTTGATTAGTTCAGATCTAGATGATATATATATATATATATATATATATATATATATATATGCTAGATAATTAAAGCTGTAAATATGTACCAACTAAGAAGATAAGAAATAAAAATGTTGGTTCGTAAATTAAAGATCTTTGTGCGATAAAGTCGCGAGAGATAATAAATTTACGCATCAAAAGTCCTTATCGATGTTGCATCGGTATATCACATTTTTGAATAATGAAATACAATTAAGGCTGAAAATTCTCATAACCGATGATCTATAAAAAATTCTACATAATTACCTTTTACAGTAAGATACGTCGGTCATATTAAAAGTACGAATTATACAATATATCGGGATAACATGTATACAAGTGTACATATATCGTAAAAAGGATAAAATAATAAACTATACAAAAGAGAAAGAGTCATCACACAAAAAAAAGAGGAAACAAAAAATTAGTAGACTATATAATCACATTTATATTTTCATCAAATTTCGTTTTTGTCAAATAAACCAAAGCTTCATCTATAAATCTACAATCAATAATACAATTAATATATGTGATGTAGTCGCAACTTAATACATTAAAATTTTCCATGACCGTTTGAAACTATTTATGAAAGATAAATAAATGATATATACGAAGGTCATTTCATAAGTAACGCACAATGTGGTAACGCCGCGAAAAACATCCATAATGCGTGTCGTGTTGTGAATTGACAAGTGTTAGAAATGGCCTCTACAGATGCCTCAGGTACTATAACGCGTGAAGATCAACGATCATCACAATGGCATGCACTATGAAAGTTTCATAAGCCACGTATCTTTCTCATGTCCTCCACTGCAATTGTCCAAACATTTTGTTGGGATTGCACCAGCCAGTTCGCGGCGTTACCACATTATACATTACGTATGAAATGACCCTCGTATATTATAAACGCACTGCTCCTTTTCTTTATATTATATTTTCAGTGTGTTAAATAAAATCAAAGCGACTTCGAATTCAAGATTAAAAAGATCAGATGACAATTAAGCCTCCAAGAAGGAGGCCCCGCGGAATCGGGGGAGTCAGCAGCTGTTTTTCTTACATGCCTGTAACACGATCGCAATTTAGCTTGGCGTCTCTAAATACCCCGTTACATGCTTAATGATTTTACGCTCTTTAAGATGGGTGTACACCCTTTATCATCTTATACTACTTCCATGAGCAGATACGTTGCAAGATGTCAAAAAATTGGCTTCGTTCCTTAAAATTTTGACGATGCTTACATAATGATTTTCGTATACAATTCAAGTGTGCGAGAATCCTGTTTGATTTTTTTTCGTATTTTCTTAATAAAATATAATAATAAAATATATTTTACTTTTCCCTTAATTTTCAAAACAAAATAAAAATTTTATGATTTTATAAAAAAAAATGAGAATGCTTTTGAAAATAAATGATGATTAACAATGATTTTTAAAAAATTTTATAAGTATATTGTAAAGAGATATCAATTTAATTATTCATTTTGCAGCATCTTAATTTTTTATCTTCTTCTCTACATACTTAATGATTCTTCAAATGCATACGTAATTAAATAAAATTTAAAAATGCATATTCTACATTCTAATCTAACCAATAATAATCTTGTAATGAATAATTATCTACGAATCGTATAAACAGGCATATAATCAATTATAGAAGTGCGTGTAAAATGCATATGAGATTGTCTCTCGTTTCGGAAATTTCAAAAAATCCCAGTCAACGATAGTAGCCGCGTAGTAATTTAATTACTTTCCTTAAGCGTATGCGGTCGGCTTAAATCAAGGAAATTTATCGTACATGGCGTTTAGCGCCAGCATTTAACTTAAATTAAACACGGTTTATTCGTGCTTCGGGAATAAATCGGCAAAATCATATGCCTCGGCGCAGTCAGATACGGCCTTCTCGTCTTTGTCGGAGCCCTTTACGATCCTAATATAATCGTGCATTTTAACCGCGGACTCAACATAAATTCTGTCCACTGTTTTGTTACCTCGCGCTTTCCCGTATTCAGGCGATTCCGAGCATAAAAGATACTGGGCTCAAGAAAATCATCCTGGAAACTATATCTGGATTATATACTATGAAATAATCTTCGCTATAGCTTATACTAGATTTTTTCTCAATTTTAAAATGATCTGTTTTGATCGCTGTTATCATTTCAGTTATATATTTATAATTTTCTAAATATCTTTTACATATTACATAAATTTTGAAATGATTATATAAAAACTCATTCTTGCTCAACTCATTATATTTTATTATTATTTACGTTAACCAAAGAATATTAGATTGGTTGATAATTAGCAGCATTACTGGCAAAATGATCATATTTAAGAAAAGAGTTAAAGGTTATCTTCTAACACAGCAATTTTTAAGAATTGATTCATTATCATAAATAATAATAATAATAATAATAATAATAATAATAATAATAATAATAATAATAATGATATTATTATTATTATTATTATTATTATTATTATTATTATTATTATTATTATTATTATTATTATTATTATTATTATTATTGGAACATAGTTTTATTTAACTTGGAATAAAAATAACAGCAAAATTACAATATAAAATATAGATACTATACGAGTAGTTCCGACAATATTTTTTTACATAGATTTAAAGACCGCGTACAGTTTTGACATTTCAAGGGGCATTTAAATCGCGGAAATATTATCCGCGATAATATTTGATTTTTAAGAAAGGTTGCGGATCAACGGGCATCTGATCCGTTGTCGTATCTCGCAGTCGTTTCAGCTTTTATGGTCTACCATACTACAGAGATTTAAGGCGCGTGTTCGCCTTGCGTGCAATCATGAGGAAGAACTCCGAGCAACAGCTGATCCGACCCGGAAGGGAAGGAGGGAGAGAGTTAATGGCCTTTGTTCTCGCATTCCTCCATTAATAAAAGCGCCGGTCCTTATTATCGTTCTCGACCGCCGAATAGCTTTGCGTTTTATAATCGCGACGCCTATTTAAAATCGTATTCGTAATTATTTTTCATTATTTCTTATGCGAGCGCGTCGATTGATCAAATAAAAATGTTTGTGCTAGTAAATGTGACAATGTAAAAGCAACAACCACTTCTCATCACTTGCTCATTGAAGAGAAACATGCGTCTCGTCAGCAGTCAAGTTTTGCGACTTCATTCATTGGTCAAAAGCGAGGGGAGGGTCTTCTACAAGTTCATTCATACCCCATAGTATTTTTTTAAGGCGCCATAAACGGAAGCACGAGCCGGTTTCCGTCTACCCTTTTCATTCAACCCTGAGGCAATAACGGGTTGCTTCTCACCCTTTCAATTATCCTTCTTCGAAAAAAAGAACTAGTCTGTAATTTCACTCGTCGTTCTCATCAAGTATCCCTTTTATTGGCTTTCTAATTGCGTTAGCGTGAAGCGAGCGTAATCAAAAGAAGCAGTAGATTAAAGTATTGTAGTTTGACGAAATTACTTCATCATGTATTATTCTAACATTTATGATGAATTATGTTCGTAAAGATATTCCTAATTCAAGCAACTGGAAATACATTTTTTTATACGATTAGAATACAATATGGAAATATACTTGTCATTGTATACATTGTTCTTAGGGATTAAATTTAAAAAAAAAAAAAAAAAAAAACACGCTTTTTTCTAATCTTTTTCCCCCTAACATGAAGACACATGATAAACCGAGACATACTACTCTCATCGAATTGTATGTAATTGTATAAATTTCGATTTTCAAATCCAATTGTCCTGCATAAAACCTGAATAAAATCAATGACAATAAATTGAGAGTACATATGACACAAACAGTTCATAAATCATATTTTATCTTTATCGACAAGTAGGTGAAAGCGATAGCGGCAGAAAGAGGAAGCAAGAATGACGATATACCATACATCACATAAAATTGAGAACCGATTTATTGACAAAATAAATTATTATACTCTTAAATTATGTGATTAATAACTAAATAAAATTTATTGACATTATCGAGAAATGTACGATTCAAAACTATTATTTAAAGAACTTAAATTTTAATCAAATTTTGAATAGAATGATATACGCGATATCGTATCTCTCACTCCCTCAAAATTAATATGTAATTAAAAAAAAAATAATTTATACAATATAAGATCACTTAAAAAGAGAATTAAAGAAATATACAGTTTTTACTCATTATAAATTTTGATTACGTTCTCATTAATTTTAAAGTCAATTTTGCAAACTTTCGATTCAAATACGCATTGTAGAAAATATCTGGCATACACATTTCGCATTATTCAAATTTATATGTTTTAATGATGGATTCTCTCCTTCAAGCCGCTATCCTTTAGAGATGTTACTATTTATAACTCCTTTACCAAAATAAAATTAAGATAGCTTCGGAATCGAGCTTTACGTAGACGCACGTTTTTATATGCGTGCGTATGGTAGATCACAATCTGTTCGTAACAGAAAAGGAAAACCCCTCATTAGAGGCAAACTCAGTCGAGGAGAGTGTCTCATTAATGAACCCTCTATCGAAACCGCATGGATGGAGTGTCCGATCGCGCTTGAAAAAGAAGCACAATAGTCAGGTGCAACTTCGAAGCGCATATGTGCAGCTGGTAATTGTTACTCTTCTCTCTCACTCCCTCCCTACGATTTTCTCTTCAAGAACGAATTTGAGCTTCTTCGCGTTTTTCATAATTAATAATTTATTTAGTTGAATATAATAGTTTTTGATAAGTTTGTAAAAAAATTTCTCTATCTCTGAGTAAACTGTGTCCAAATTTGTAATTCGCAAATAATTATAGATAAATTGATATCAGTATAAATATTAAACACAATTGTAAATATATAGAGTTATTAAATAATTAATAAGCAATTGTTTAATTAATTATGGCTTAAGTCATGTCTAATAAGAGAGCAGTGGTATCGGGGATACGAATTGCATACTATACTACTATGTGCATTTTTTTATATCATATACGGAAAATTAAAAAATCCAGGTTTGGGCGATTATGCCCCAACGAATACACAACGTCCAAAATAGCGATATAATTAAATAAATCAATGTATTTCTTAATGTAAACTAAATTACTTGTTGGCTTAATTAGATATTTTTACTATCTCGGGAATATATTGTATCGCCTATGCTGACACAAGCTTGTAACATTGATATTTTAACATTTCAATATCTATGGTAATACATGAGTTCGAAAAAAATCTCAACGAAATGGGGAGCCTTTCCCATTCGTATAGCAAGTTACGTTTCCCGTGAGACCACGAATCTGAGGCCCAGTTTCGCTTCTGGTGATGACGACAGCGCGGTTTTATCCAGAGCGAATTGGCCGGACAGACGTGGCTTTAATCGCCGGTGAAATCATTTAAGTGGACGTCCGTGAAACGCGGTTCCGCGTTTTCGATCGGCATAATGGCGTCGAAATGGCAAATGATATCTGGTGTGGTCCTCATATATGTTGCTTCTCTCCGCGCGGGGGCTCCGATCGTTCCGGTCCTCGTCGTGCCTGCCATCGGCACGGTTGCACACACCGTCATAAACTCCGATGCGTGGCACGATAGCCAATTTCCATAATTTCAACCGTCTGTCTCGCGTACTCTCTTGGCCGAGAGAAGCCCGGTTCGCACATAAGCAATCGCGAAAGCTGGCCCAAGATATAATAATTCCGCTCCTTACATACAATCTTTGTATGTATGCCGTATACCGTATACACGCGCGCGATGCAACGTCGGCGAGCAAAATAAACGACTGATAAGAAAAATATATCATCAAGAATTATACACAAACACGTATATATTGTATTTATGTGTTAATTCTGACCAAACAAATTTTTTTTTCTGTTTATGTCATAGATAGGATCGTAATATAAAAAAATATAGAAAAGAAATATATTAGACTAGATTTGTTAATTTTCCACTGGTGAACGCGGAGTCATTTATAATCTATATTAAGAACATTTTATAAAATTTATGCTATAATCAAAACAAATATTTCATATGTACATAAAATCAATAACTTTTATTTGTTTAATTTTGTTTTCTAATTATTACATACAAGTAGAATTTTTTTAAGAGAAAAAAATATTTAAAAATATATGAATGCATATATGGTACATACATATATATACATACAATATATCTGTGTGTGTGTGTGTGTGTGTGTGTGTGTGTGCGCGCGCGCGCGCGCGTGTATATATATAATTTTTTTAAATTTATTATAAAATTTTATTCTGCATTATATGAAGAAAACTTAACTACGAATCAAAATTGACCCAGCGCTCGCTGTGCATGCGGTGTTACACTATCCGGTGTCCGAGGGTTAATGTAAGATGTAAGAAATAGGTAATCATATTTTTATGCGCACATAAAAAATATTGTAATACGATAATAACTTTTGATTATGCCATACAAATCTGAAGAAATGCGAAGTGGTAGAAAATATCATTTTATGCGAAATTACGTACTTTTAAGCACACAAATCTTTCTCTCGATCCCCGCAACCATTTCAATATACAGAAACAGGATGATGTTGTTATCGAGATGTCTCCATTTAATATTGCGCAAATGTCATATTAAAAGCGGCGACGCAAATACAATTGATACGGCAAGATCGTTCTCTTGATCGCTGTCCTTTCACTTTTCGTTAATTTACAATCAAATAAACATCATACATATTGAATGATATTGTAACGGCTGATTATTATGCTACATGTATAAATAATGTATAGCAGGTGCTGCGAAGAGATGATAAACGATGATCTCATGCATACGTAATAATACACGTTAAATGATGTTATAATCGCGTTTTTTGCATGCCCGTTGTAATAAAATCGATTATTCCGTTAATTATTTTAATCGTTTTGGGTATATATGATAATTGTATCAAATTTACATTACAATTGTATCAAATTTACATTAAGAAAAAAATTTCATTTAGGCGCAAAAGATTTAAACAATTTCTCGCGTATAATGAGAACAGAGTTCTCATTACACATACTTTAATTTTATCTATGCTTTAATGAATTTTAAATTAATTTCTTAAAAAAATCGATGAGAGAGGAAATACCGAATAAACTTATAATTTTCCCGAATTAAAATCAAATTAACCATGAACATAAACGAATTTTCTTCTTGCCTTGCAATACTTTTCTCTCTTTCTCACATACTGTACGCTACCGGCATTCGCTTCGAATCGGCTGATTCGACCGTTATGTCGACGCGCACAGACTCGCGTTATAAGTAGAAGTGCCCACGACGACACAAAACACCCATGTGTTTTCAGGGTTTGCGGACTCCTCTGCTTGCCAGATGACACCGAGTAACCACTCTAGATCTACCACGGTTCCTCGAGCACACACAACGTGCGCAGACAAACATCGCACACATACAAACTCGCATACGCGAAGGGCGGTCCAAAAAATGGGCACCTTATGCGCACCCTCGTTGGGCGTCGTGTGCCAGTCGCGTGCCTCTGATGGGCATTCCGGGATTCGCTCTTCCGGGATTTTCCCGATTACTTTTTAGCCGCTATTATGATAGACGCGCGCTACTTAATTTCAGCCGTGCAATATAACGTATTAAATAAGATATATTTCAAAAGTTACCGATCTCTTCTCTTTGATTTAATAATTGCATTTCATTAAATAAAAAAGAAAAAACTGGAATAGTTGCAAAATAAAATGTCAACAGGTTTTCAATTTTGAAAAGCATTTTCCGATTTCAGTGACTAATGTTTTTATTAATTAAAACGTCGCAATATGTCAAGCTGACGGCATGAGCATTTCATTCGTGCGAATCTGATGTTGATACATTAATCTACCTTGGATGAGTATCTCTCTTTCTCTCATAGCATACATACAATTAAATTATAAAAGCAGAGTGGAAATATACGAGAGAAAGAGGGAGAAGAGAATAAAGATTGATAGAAAAAGCGAAGAACATTAATTATCAATTACACGCGTCTCGTAGACGACGAGTAGACACCACGACCAATTTTTCCTTCTGATCTGCCGGCAACACACGCTCGTAAATATAAGACAAGATCCGTATTCGCGTATACTTGCGTACGTGTAATGAAAACGAGTGTATCATGCGGTCCGAATATCTCTTGTGTCATTGCTTTATTGAACGGTAATTACGGTATCACTGCATATCGAGAGAGCGGCCTGTATAATCGAATGAGGACAGATCTTTTTCCCCTCTCTTCCTCTCTCGCTTCGTTTTTCCCGCGCGATGGTTTGATTTAATGCACTTGTCAAGTGAATTATCTTTCTTACTGTCACGCAATTATGCGTATGTATGAATGGTTCAGAATCTAGGCTACTCACCGCGAAAAGCTCTGTACGATTTTAAAGAAATGATGAAAATAATCAGAGCAATCCAACAATATATATACGATTTCTATGCGATTTTATGAAGAATCAAATAATCTAATTAAGATTTTTGTATATACGGGACAATGTA
Organism: Polyergus mexicanus; assembly: GCF_030449975.1. Lineage (NCBI taxonomy): Eukaryota > Metazoa > Arthropoda > Insecta > Hymenoptera > Formicidae > Polyergus > Polyergus mexicanus. The sequence continues at coordinate 7,071,313 of NW_027223337.1, read as the reverse complement.
TCGAGTTTCCACCAATAAAATTAATATATATCTATATATTAAAAAAAAACTTTACAATAATTAATATCTAAAAAATATATAAGAATTAAAAGAGGAAAGTGGCGTTTACCTCATTGATTTTAAAAGTATTAACTGTTGGGGAAAATCATTACGTTTTGCCATTCAACTTTAAATGAGCTTGATTTAACGAATGTAGATGGAGGATGTAGATGTTGACTAGACACAGGTGTAAATGTTAATAGTAGGCACACGGTTTACGACGAGGCACAAATCATCCCGCGATATGCATACACTATATTATTATTCCTCGAGACTGGCATTTTTAGCGGCAATAAAACTGACTGAGCTAGGCCATCAGTGAACACAAATGTAAAGATAATATCGTATTTTAGTAACCGGCCGTAAAGTGATGACGTATATGTATGTATGACGAGTATTCCGCCAAGTAGGTAAGTGTAATGCTGGGATCGCGATAACTATTCCTTTATAGCCCTCGCATAGATCTTCAACACACACATACACACACGCGCGCGCGTAATTCAAGCAATATTTATTAAAGTTAATGCTAATATGTTCAAAGTTATCATCCTTGATATTGTCATATTTTATTTGTTTGTTCAATATCATCCGTTGTTATATAATAATTTAAATTGTATAATAAAATATATTATAATCATAATTATATAATAATTTATATTGCATTTATTCATGTGTGTATAAGATGTCTTGCATACTGGTTTTTAAACTCTTTAGTCTTTTTTTGTTCTTTCAATTTCAAAATTTTTTGATAATTCCTCATTATAAACATAAGATTAAAATAGATTGTAATCAAACGCAAAGTATGCAGCATATTCGTTTTTAGGTGACAGATTAGATGGCACCAAATTCAAACAAATCTTTGTTTAGAGTTTTTGAAATACATATATATATACATATAGGGGCACAACCAACGTTTCACAGTTGGCTTCCTTCATGAATCGTGATGCTTCATTTAATCACCCTGCAGGAGATGAACGACCACCATACACGCCTCTATCTACGGCAGTTTTTGAACCAGGTGTTTCTGACCACGACTTTTAACCGGCTTTTGTCGCCGGTGTAAGTGGTTTTAACTCAATAGATGTCAAGTATATTCTCGGTCGTTTTTGCGATTATATGATATACGTTGTAAAGAAAAAATATACATTTTTTAATTTATGATATTAGAAAACTCACCAAGATGACTTCTCGCAAGGGATAAAAGCTTTGTTAGAGGCAATAATCATTCAAAACGATCAAACTGTTTCATACCAAAATAGACGATTGTCTGTTTTTCTTTTTATTTTTTAAACGTTTTTTGAAGTAACTTGTAATAATCACATTGTAATATTAGCTGTGTGCAATAGATAATATTATTTGCAATGCTAGCGTTGCAAGCAAAACGTCGATACGTACTTCGAATCGAATTGTAAGGTGTTTTGTTTTGTTATTAGCATCGTTAGAGAGCTTCCGGGTTACCAACGACACATTAACTCTCCTTCACACGTACGCGACTCTTTCACGTTTTCCGCTGTTCGTTTTATTTAATCGCCATTCTCCGCAAAGCGTGTGCGGGCGTATATGACCGTTGGCTCGTGCAGCTGCTCCTTGGCTTCGCACACGCGTGTGTGCGTGTATGCATCGTCGTGACGTCAAAGGAGCAATATGTATACCGTTCTATATAGAAATTCGTTAAAAATCGGTTTATATAATACGTATCAAATTATCATTTTGATAATCTAATCTAATCATTTATATAATTAGATTAGATTTAACCATAATAATCTTTGATACAAGAATCCCAAATTTTCTAATATCGTGAATAAAAAATTGCGTAATTTTTTGTCGATAGATAAAATGGATGAAAATTATTTAATTTTAAAATAAAAATTAAAAATGAGATGGGGAGAGAGAAAAGTTAATTATTTTCTTCAAATCATATAATATTAATCAAATTAATTGAATTCATATTATAATATATATTTATAGATACATATATATTTATAGATATGTGTGTAATTTACGTTAGATTTCTATGTATGATTATATAATATGCTCAACGCGATAAAAACACATTGGCTTTTTCAAGATATTTGTACAGTGCTTTCGACAAATTGTATATCTAATACCGAATTTGTACAATAAATTTAAATCAGCGAGAAATACTTTATGCAAAGGATACCCCAAACACCAAGTAGAATAAGATGCAAATAAATTATGCAATAATACAATAATAAAAAAATATAAATGAAGAAAAAAAACTCTGTGTGCATAGATTGAGGAAACAGGCACGGAAAAGATATGAAAAATAGAGAAAGAGAGAGAGAGAGAGAGAGAGAGAGAGAGAGAAAGTAACAAAGTAAGTAGAAACAGTATAATGTATGTGTTGCGTGAAATCAAAAATGAAATAAAATATGAAAAACGGAAGGCTAACAACTAAAAAAAAAATAAGACTACAAGATATGAGAAAAAAAAGAAAGAAAGTGGAGAAATAGAAAGAGTAGAAGATGAGAAATTGAAGGGGACTGAGAACAGAGTGTATTTGAGCTTGAGACAAATAAAAAAGGGAAAGAAGGAGATAGGAAGAAGAAAATATGACAAAAGGGAGATAGAGATGGGGAGAATGGAGCGCGGGAGTAAGAGATTCAGAGAGGGAACGAGACACGGCATAAGCGAGAGGCTCGTGCTTTCCGTGAGAAACGTGGCGCGTGCCGGCGTGTGCCCGAGTCACGTGCTCACCAAGCATTGGCGTAATGACTATCTATTCCGATACGCAGCTAAGATTTTCTGCCAAAGCAATTATTTTGCATCTATATAAAAAAAAACCGTCAGTTATAATAATATTACAAGAAATCAATAATGAGTTAATATCGCGTATCTTCCATTGGAAATAATTTCTCTTCATAATTACAACAAATACGTGTATGCATTTTATATGTTAAATACTTTGAAATATTTTTTTTTTATACGAATTATACATATATATAATATCCTATATAATGTAATTTTTCTTGTATAATATTTCACATATTCTATAATATTCTTTATAAGCACATCTCTCTCTCTCTCTCTCTCTCTCTCTCTCTCTCTCTCTCTCTCTCTCTCTCTCTCTCTCTCTCTCTCTCTCTCTCTCTTCTCTCTCTCTCTCTCTCTCTCTATTAAAATTTTTTTTTCTCCCATACAATATTAATTTAAACACATGTTGCAAATAAATTTAAAAATTTTTAAGAGCAATCTTACATATACCTATACTTAATATATTTTTCTTGAGAGCAAAAAAATTGTTTGTCCTGCGACTTTCTCTTACAATTTATATACAATATTATTGCCCAAGAAATATTGACCGTACGCCAATGACGGATCCGCTTACATTTTTTTTCTACCTGGGGGAAGGGAAGTCGGTTGTGAGCGCGAACGCGTGTCGGGTGCCCGTTCCGGTTGGTGCATCCTTAGGTGCATCCTTCGTGCACGCGTCTCTGATCGAGCGTGACTGGTGGATTTTAGTAACATGTCCAAAAGAGAAAGAAATAGTTCGAATCTATCCTGCTCAAGGACAGTGATCGATTAGATCAATTCCTCTCAGCGCGTTTACCTACAAGATCTATAATTAATAAAATAAGCTTTCTTCATTAACTTATTTATCTAGATTTTTAATTTGATACAAAACTGCGATACAGTAGTATAATGCATTTAATTAATGATATCAGGCAACTTTATATTTGAAATATTTATAATCTTGTATAAGTTGGCCAAGAGGAAAATTGTATTTAAATGGACTCTGTCTCTCTCTCTCTCTCTCTCTCTCTCTCTCTCTCTCTCTCTCTCTGTTTCTCTTTGTCTTTGTCTTTGTCTCTGTCTCTGTTTCTGTCCCTCTTTCTCTATTTTAAAAAGAAATTTTATTTTAATTATTAACTCTATCCTAGAAGAAAGAGAAGAAGGTAGTAAATTATGGCAATCGAAGATTAAAACATACGAAAAATTATATACATAAATTTTTAAAAAAGAAAACAAAAACTTAAAATAATCTAATTTACATAATTTGTTATGTGATTTGTTACAATAAAATCACATCTGCCGCTGTTGTGTTTTCCCCGTTCAACAAGAAAATATTAAATTAAATAAATGAAATGCGTTATTGCATAATGAAGTAAAGTCGATATTGATTTTAATTTTGAAAAATACGTCTTCCGAAAATTTAAGTGTTGCCGCAACTCTTTGAGCGTTAACGAAACTACATACTTAATTTTAGCAGCGAAAGATGAGCGCAGGTGGCTAGCCCTCGCTGGCTGAGAGGCTTCATGGGCGAATAAAAGATTACAAATTCAAATGAGGAAGAGAGGTATTTCGTGCAACGAATGCGATTCGCCCACCTCCGCGAAACATTCGTGTTCGAGACATACAGCTTATGCTGGAGTTGTTATTTATAATTGCCATTAAATCCCATATTTAAATGACGTTAATCTTTTATCAGACAATTCAGAGTTATAATGTTCTTTTTTATGATACACGATTGAATATGATACACGATCAATATATTATTTATGCGTGAGAAAGATTGAAATCGATATAACATACAAGGAATTAAAATTAGTCAAACAAAATGTATCTACAATATTAATTATGTGTAATAAGAATCAAAGAATAATATCATATCAATAATATCATATCAATTATATGATATCAATTAAATAATATATCAATTAATTTTTATATAGCAAAATTATATATTTTCTCTCAAAGAAATCTCATAAAAAAATTTTTCTGTACTACAAATATTTATTACACGAAGAGTTATATATTGTACAATATCCATTTGAATCTTTTTCACATTAATAATCTATCGATCATGTCTATCATTTATCGTACTCGTATAAAAAAGAACATTATAACTTCGAATTGCCTGATAAAAGATTAGCGTCATTTAAATAGGAAATTTTAAAAAAAGACTTAAGCTGTCTTGAACACGACTATTTCACGGAGATGGATGAATTGCATTCGTTACAACAAATTATATTGTATGTCTTACAATTCCAATGCACTAAAAGTCACATGATTTTTTCTCATAGATTTCCATAACTATCAATTCTTGCGATTTAATGCTGAAAGTTGAGCTTTCAAATTCGTCTATAACATTCATATGAATACACGAATGATTTTTAGGCTCGCATGTCGGTGGATGCAATCAGTATAAAACGCATAATTTCATATGCATAACTCTAAGAAGACTGTATGTCGATAACGCCGAAAGTGGGGGAAAAGTGAAACCTGCTCTCCGCGCGCCCGTATATTTTGCATGCCGCGCAACAATTCTTTGTCGGGAAGAGTTTGTCAGAGGAGCACGTGAAATCTGCAGCCGCTCGCAAGCTTTACACGCGAGAGATACGCGAGACAAGTGGCGCGATGAGTTTGGATTGACTCAAGTCCTGGAAGTTAACGGGAATTGGCGAGGAGACCGGATTTTCAACATGTTATCTTCATGCGTTCTTGACATGTCAGCGTTCTCCCTCCTCAACTCCCCTTCACCCCTCTTCTTCTTCTTCTTCTTCTTCCCACCAAACCTTCCCGTTCGCGCATCCTCATAATTATTCGTACCGGTTAATTATTGCTTTACCCGTACTCGCGCCCCCACTTCTCCTTTAAATCTCCTATACTCACTGTGTGCGACAATTTCGCTTACACCTGCTACACGCTCGAGAATGCCGTCCCCGCTTCCTGTTTATAGTAAATATATAACGACGAGAGATAAGGCGGGAATGTAATTTGTGCCGCAATAGCGGGGAATTTTTTTTTCTCAATGCAGATAAAAATTAAAGTTCGATGGCAGCGTCTTCTCATTCGGTCGAACGGGAAAACCGGTCATTACAGAGTTATACTCTTTGCTCCTTGTAAATTGATATGCCGGACAAAACAGTGATTAATTTATTTCTGATTTCAGCACCGCAACTATGTTATTTGACAATCTGGAAACTGTATTTAAAAAATTTAATCATACACATTGAATCTTTCGGATCTTTAATTATTATATTTCTGTATAAAAATTTCTGTAGATATTTATAAAGTTAGACATATATATATATCGTAAAAAAACTAGTTTAGTACTGTGGGATAAATATTATACAATATTATAAAATTGCAGTGCTATTACAATACTATACGTTATTGTTATTATATAATAACATAATTATAGAATTATATAAAATTATTATGGAAATTCAATTCATATTATCTATTTATATTTCTGATTATAGATATAAAAATTTTTCAAAAAGAAACTTTTAAACATATTTATTTATACAATACTAATTTGTCGAATTCCATGATCTATTCCACGATTTAGACCTTTTCACGGATTTCATACATCGCTCGTCATCTACATATCTAGAATTAGATGTCATAGAAATAAGGACGATAATTCCTACATTCCTGAATATGCATGAAACATACCGCGATATCATATTAAAATTAATTAAGAAATTGAAAATGGACTTGACGAATAAGCGTTCATTTTGTGTGATCGATAATTAAGCCGCACTTATCAATTATTTCTCGTATTACTACTTGGTAATAATTCGCCTTTCCTTCTCCCCCAACGCTACCCGAACTTATTAGTCATTCCCGCTTGCACCTGCAACGGGAGTTTCCTTCCAGAGCGATCCAGCGGATCGCGACGAGAGATTAAGGGCTACAACCCGAGACAAATCTCGATCGTACGCCGGGCCACGAAGGTTTATTACATGGTGCCGCTACGTTAACGAGCGACAGTTATCATCGGAATAGCGCTCTCCGCTCTGCTGTTCGTTGCGCTTCTTTCCGCAACTATGCTTTCGAGACTTACGATAAAATTAATAATCTACCGCTAATAAATTACTGACAACCCGTCTCGGCATATCGTTAATTCGATTCTTGCTAACGCCATAGTTATATAGGTACATCAAAATTTTCAATATTAATTAATTTAAATACAGCAAAATGTTACTTGTAACTTGGTTTTAAAAGAATTAATATTTTGTATTATGTATATTTTTTTTTAAGCATACTATATTTAAACACAAAAAGTTTTTTGGAAAAAACATTTTTTAAATAATTTACAATCTTTGATATAAAAAGAATCAATAATGGATTTTGACCGAATAATCGAGTTCGTGAAAATTCACATTGGTAATCTTTTGGAAACCAAGCCCGCAAATATATAAAATTGACCACATGTGAGACGAACAATTGTGCATGCTCTCCCCTCTGCTCGAGATATCTCATCTCGGGAGAAAGAAAAGAAGCGACTCCTCTTGACAGATTTCCGGTCACACAAGTCCGGGAAACGAGGGCATCCGGAATTGGCACGATAGCTTGAATCGTTTCGGGCCGTCTGGGCAAATGGTAAAATTGCGAAACTTCTCGTGAGTTGCGAAAGTGGCGGCGGAATCGCATCGCTGTGATCCGCTGCAGCCGCGAGGTGGTACGTAAAGAAGAACCATGCATCACGCATCGGCCGCAAGTACTGCACACTTACGCGCGCAACAAAGGATGCCTTCATATATGGTTGAAAGACAATCGTGTACACTCCGGCCTAAGATCGCGTCTCCGATAAATTGAATCTTTGTTAATATATTTTATATTCTTAGTAAGTAAAGATCGCATTTATATGTAAAAGAAAAGCAGATATGGATTTTTATGAGAAAAAGATTTAAAGATATTTTGCTACGTTTACATTTAATTATAAATAATTTTTATACAAAAAATAAACAAAGCGTTTTCTTGTGCAAAAATTCATTTAGGAAAAGAGATGTGATGAATGGGAAGTATTAAAATATAAATCAAAGCTTAAAAATCTAGGCTGTGTTACTTTAATCAATCATTTTTTAATTAATTAATAATCGTAAATATATTTATAGATTTATGTAAAAGGAATAAATCAGCAACATTATATGTCTCTTAGATTTTTATCGGAGACAAATAACATTCTTATCCTCGGAATCATATATTAATTTTGCGTGATGATTTGTTTTCTGTCGAAACAAACATCATAAAACAATTAAACAAATCAAAAAAAGATAGATTTAAAAATCCGATTATAACATCCTTTTGTTACGACCATATTCACTTTTTTAATTCACTGTACTCGCAAAAAGGATCGCGTGCAATTTTGCCCTCTTTCGCCTCGATTTCGATCGAGGTTTTCGAGGAGAGAGATTTCGCGCATCCTCATCGACCGATATGGCGGGAAAGTCTGCGTGAACGTTCATTCATGCTTCCGCGTCGGTTTACAAAGCGAAGCGTCGCGTCGTACCGAAAACGATAAATATGTAACGGACGTGTTATTTCTATTTTCTTCCTTTTCGAAGAACGATCATTTCTTTTTAAAGTAGGCGTCTCCCGAAATTTCCCGTGGCTTGTCTTGTGTGTGACATCACTTTCCGCCGCTTCACCGATACTTTCCATCGGGGAGACGCCTTCTTCCTTCCGAACTTCGTTCTCAATAGTTATCACTTCGCAAACTTGAATGGCGAGAAGAAGAACGATACATTGTGTAAGCGTTCCAAAATAAGAACTTCGCGATAACGGGATGAGAGATCGTGCGAACAGAAATTCCACTGGGTGACCGTTATCTGTCTGTCTAACGTCAATGTGCATGATATTCGCTATTTCAATATACTTGTTCTTTCTTCGTCAATGTGCTTCATTATTCATACTTTAAATTTTGATCAATATTTCAATAATTTGCATAAAGCACAAAACTATAGTAATGTATAGTAATAATTATGTGAATAAAATCTTGTAATCTTCGTTTATTTGCTTTATAAAATATTATTGTACAATATTTTTTTCAAATGTTACATAAATTATAAAATTATTTTTGAAAAAAGAGAATTTATATCTATATTTCAAGAAATGTTATGTATAATGATTCATAAGAAATATATTTACATTGAATCTTCTAATATATAGGAATCACACAAGAAGAACAAAAAAAAAATTTTTATGGAATAAAATTATATTTTTCTTCTTTTATCTTATAGTATATTATAGTTTTAATCAAAAATGAGATTTTTTAAAGCTGATTCATTGAGTTTTATATTCCTGAAATCTTTATTATTATTTTAATTTTCGCATTTAATTTCAATTCGTGGCAATTTCTTAGAATAATCAACGAATTATTCACACTCATTGGGTAAAATTCATATTCTTTCTCAAAAATAAAAATTATTCTTTATAAGCCCATCGTACACTTTATTTTAATCGTGCTATGACTAAATAAGCATTGCTTGTTTACAAAACTACCCGCATTTTCGATATTCGTATATATTCATTTGCGTAAATGCTAGAAAGTCTGAAAGCAGCAAACTTCTTCTGTTACAAGATATAAAATAATTACGATTCCAGCACTGCAATTATAATAATATTATTTTTAATTGCTTTTCTGTTTTGAAGTACAAGACAGTGTATTTGGCACACAATATTAACTTCTGCAACTTTATCGATATTATTTCAATTCCCGTGAAATCATAAATTGCATACGCCAAATTAAATCGTATCTGAAAACATGGATAACCGAAGATTGTAATTGCAGATTGTAATTAGCGCAGCTTGCTGCGACTCATTTCATAAAGTCACTCCGCAACGTCAATGTCCTTGCATGGATGCGATATCGGAATCTATCGCGATTTTCTATATATGTCGGTAATTAGATGTCCAAGAAAAACTTTATGTATCATGATTTCCATTTCCAATAGCTATGTCGTAGCGATTATAACGGTAATTATTAATAATAAGTCACTCATGTAGTTTTTTTTTTTTTCTTCTTTATTCAAAGATGATGAAGACGCTTGTTTCATATCAAAATATGAGCATAAAATAACTTCAACAAACACACACACACACACACACACACACACACACAACAGTGCATGACAAAATTGTTTCGTTAAAGTCTCCAAATTGGGGTTGAGATGAGAATGGAATTACACCAATGCTTGCTTTAATCAATACAAACTGTTATATTTCTTACTGTAGAATAGGTAGTTTGAATGTTATGGCTCTTTTTGCAGTTTAATCGAAATGATATGCTAAATAGTATGCTAACTAATCAAACGTTTAGTAAACCAATAAAACAAAAGAGAGAAAGAAAGATTCAATAAAAAAATCATAAATTAAAAAGATTATATTAATCGTTATATCTAAATATTATTTTCATTATACACGTATATTATTTCTCAATACATTTGTTTCCTCAAACCTATTAAATAATATAATAATTTATGCTTTACGTCTAAGAATGCGCTTGGTTCTGCAAACAAATCTATTGCGATTTTCTTAATCCACTTATTTAGGGGCTTAACTAATCAATTTAAGACCGTTTAATCTCGATGCAATTCCTGCTCTGCATTTTAATGCGAGCGATAACTTAAGGAGAAGCGGAGAATAAAGCGAAAAAGGGCTGCGTTTTGATAATTACTGCCAATATTGAAAATCTATAGTATACAGGGAGAGAGAGAAAGAGAGAGGGGATGAGAAAGGAGAGAGTCGGAACGCAGCCAAGATGAAAGGAAAAGAGCAACGAAGTGAAGAGGCAAGGTAAAGGAAATAGGCGTTCGTATTGTGTTCGCACAGCTGTTTACCCAGTTTTCTAACAGCAGCGATGCTAATTTCCTGTATTGTATCTCGATACACACGTGCATTCATCGCGCGCTACGATGGGTTGAGACATAGGGGGAGAATGAAGATGATGATGAAGGATACTTCTCTTCGATCGTGATCTTTGCGACGATTCCACGTCGCAAGCAAACTATTAGCCTAGCATCTGCATAACAAACTACGTTATACGAGAACATATGTTTAATTGTCAAATCGAAACGTCGCGGCTGCTTTTGTTCTCACGATTAAAAGATTAATCTCAAAATTTATATAATACATTCCTCCACATTCACGCACATTAAATTTTAATGAAATGTTAATTTCATAAAAAATATCTAATATGTTACACGTTACACATATATATATATATATATCGCTAAAATTTATATACATTTCTCCTTTACGCTCTAAAAGAGTGTATTTATTGCAATTGCTATGTTTAAATTGGCGCATCGTAACGGGAAACATAAATTATACTTTAAGCTTCCTTCTTTTCTCGATTTTATTTTATTTTATATTACGCACTCTTGCGTCACAAATTACTGAGGGTTATCTGTCCGATTAATAACGAGGCGAAGGTGACGATAACGCTGGTTAATGAGACTTTGCGCAATTGTGATTAACTACACTTATTTGAAAAAAAAAAAAAAAAACGCACCGCAAACTAATTATACGAATATTATTTCCGCAAGATGTGCGATACGTTAATCGCTCCAACAATGTCCGGACAAATATAGGCAACGTATATTACGTGAAAATGTCGCGAAATACGAGTGTGCGATGCTTCGAAAGAAGGAAATATAATTTATCTTCGTAGAACAATATTGTAGAGCTAAAAGAACTAAAAAATTTTTCTTGAAATGGAATATAATATTGTCTCTCTAAATTGATATAGTGTCAAATTATATCGAAGGCTATTCTTGAGAGACGTCGAGATTTAAAACTTAATCAAAATTTAACTCGAGATGAATAAGAAAGGATCGCGAATATTGTGGCGTTTGAGGTAAATGTGAATCATTAATGTCTTGCATTGCAAAAATAATTAGTCCACTTTTCAAAGCCATTATATTTTTCCGTCAAGTAAAATTGCGTAAAATTTAGATAGTAGACAATTATGGAACTTCTTTGCTCATTGTCTAGGTAGAGTAATTAAACTATTCTGTGTTGCGCGTTTTTCGTTCCCGATCATTATGCTTAATCTCTTGTTTTACGATATTATACACATGCGAATTGTTCGCTTCTTGATGACCTAGAGACTTCTAGCGATTATTATATATATATCATTGTCACACATCGCATTGTTTAAAGCTTAATTTTTTACTATGGCAATAATATTATATTTATGTTTATATTTGCATCAGATATAATTCTAAAATATTCCTAGTTGCAATCTGAGAATAAATCAACATATTATATGCATGATATAATATTCAAATTTATTCTCTTTCCATCCATCTTATGAGCTGCATATTCGTATATATTAAATATTGATGTTAAAAATGATATTAAACATTTTGATTACAATTTTCGATGTAATAGCTGGTTTGAGAGAATCGCGTTTAGCTATTACATAAACATAAAATAAGCATGCGCAAAAACCCAGGACGTCATCAATAAAGTGATACACAATCTTGACCTAGATCCGACCGTTTCGAATTGGCAGCTGTCACGGTAACTTCTCAGCGCATCGCGATATATTTAATTCCAAGGTTGTGTGTTACATATTGGCACAGCCGGCCCCCTTCATCTAGGCAGATTCAAACAACGCCATGCTACTCGCCATGCCTCTCTCTCTCCTAGAAGAGCAGCCAATAAAGTGATGCCGCCGAACAGCGCCGACGCATTCGGTTTCTCTCCTACTCTGAGTGAGGTGGCTTGCCGAATGAAATCTAACAGAGAATATCTTATGCGCGCGCACAGCTGCTCCGGAGGATGCCTATTGGCGTGATGAAATCGCATCTGCATTCATGCCTCGAGTTAAAATGGACGTTGTACGATGATACCTTAGTTCTTAGTTATAGATATAGATCATGGACCGTGCATTCTCTAGCACTGTCAAAATATCCGAATATGACAAATATTTCCCGGATATCCGGTAATCTGCGTTAATATCACTGCT